>NW_007379588.1:0-15000 GCF_000475195.1 Diaphorina citri | reverse complement strand
CTCGTCCTGTTACTGCTCTCTTTTTTATTTCTGTCCCTCCCTGTAAGAGCATTTCAAGATTGACTAACTCAAAAAAAGCTAAATGCAATTATGTCTTCAGTCAAATTAACTTTTTTCTTCTAATTCGTTGTTAATTTTCTCTCTCCCTCTCCCTGCCTATTTTCCCTCCTCCTCTTTCGCTACTTCCCCCTAATAAGTCTGTCTCTCTTCATTTTCGCTCTCTTTTGTTCCCCTACTCTTTTCTTAATTTCTCTTCCTCTCCCTCCTCCTCCTCCTTTTCTTTCATTTCTTCAGTCTCTTTTTCTCTTCATTTCTCTTTTGTTTCAACGTATGTATTTATTTATCAAGAAATAACAAGAAGTTGGTTCATGACGTTTTCTCAAGTCTCTCTCTCTCTCTCTCTCTCTCTCTCTCTCTGTCTCTCTCTTTCTTTCTCCCTTTCTCTCCCTCTCTGTCTCTCTCTCATAGCTTCTCGTCCTTGTAATGGATGTGAATTGTCGAGGGGGTTTTACTCTTCTTCTCCTCCATCCTCCCACTTCCTTTTTCTCTCTCTCTCTCTTTCTTTTTCATCTTCTTCATCATCATGATTTCTTCTTCTTTTTCGTCCTCATCATCATGACCTCTTTCTTTTCTTTACCTTTTTTCCTTTTTTTTTCTCCTTCTCCGACTCCCTCCCTCTCCTGTGTCTTTTGATTCAATTTCAGTTTTTACTTTCAATTTTTTTTTTCCCTTGGGTTTTAAAATATTTACGAGTAGAAGGGTTTCATTTCCTTGGGCTAACTGTCGTACAAAAAACGTCATTTTTTTCTTCTTGTATTTCTTTCTCTTCTATTTCATATTTCTTCCTCTAAAAGTCTAAAACAGACCCCAATCCTACGTCCAATTTAGACGCTACTAAATAATCAAAGTGGCTAAAGGTTTACACACTCACAACATTTGCACAAACTGGCTTACACAATCCTACTGTTTGTTCTGTTTGTGCTCTAATTGCTCATCTGATAAGGAATAAGTCCAATTTGGCAGTTTCAGTGCTACGAAATGAAAACGGCGGAGGAACATCTATCTTGTTACTACGGTTCATTATCTTAGTGAAAAAGACATTGGTAACTCCAAATAATTAACCCATAGACACCTGCTGTTATGTATACATAACGCTGCTGGAAGGGTACTTTGAGTAGCTATGTCAAGGTCATTGAATAGTAAATAAATAAATAAACCTTTATTTGGTGGTCATTTAAAGGCACAATACAATACATACTTATAAGTTTAGAAAAACAAAGAGTAATTCTACCTATGAATATAACCATTATACCTACATGAAGTATTTTTAAGTTCTTCCCATTTGAAATATATGCCAAAGCTCAAGGCCAAGACCCCAATTCACCAACTGCTGAGGTATAATTGAATAGTATAAAGGACATAATATATAACTTTGTGAAAATTAATGAACATCTAAGATAAACAGACAAAACTAACCTTGCAGTGGGTCCAGTCGCAGGTGAGATGGTCGGATTCAACCCCGAGTCCCACACTGTCCAGGGAGGAGAAAGAAGAATGTGAAGACACAGAAGAGGAAGAAGTTGTTGAGAGAATTGTGAGCATGGACCTGAAATCAAATATAAAATCAACATGAGAGTCGTGAGACTAAAAATAAATCACAGCAAATGAGGTCAATTGAAAAATGTCTGGTTACAAACACATCAATCAAGCTCAACAATCAACAACTGAAAGGACATTTAATTTTACGTAGAAGGTAGCACTATACGAACATGAAATTTAAAATGTAGGTGAGTGTGTTTACAGAAGGTTTCCCTCCCATTTGGAAAGCTTTTTCTCATGGTGATGTGTGAGATTAGGAGAGAGAACTTCATTTGGAAAACTTGTGTAAATTTGCTCACAATTTCCCCTTTGTGCAGGTTTTGATATTTCTGTATTGTGCAAATGCTATTGTACGTTAGAACGGTGAGTTTAAGTACAATTGGTTGAACAAATGATTTCACAACACTGTACCGAGTGTTGCCAAGCGTTACGTTACACTATTCCTTGTAGATGTAGAACATTAGCCATATGTTTTAATTACGCTGTTGCCAGGTTGTGCATGTTAACGGAAGCATTAGGAGCGACATTATATTTTCGTACCGTGTTGTTAATATACCTAGGGAGTCTTGGGGTAAATTTTTTAGTTCATGTGTTATTATTAGTAGTATTATTATTACTATTTACCTACACTTATTATTACCCTGGTGTGCATTATGAGTTCTAGCCTCTTCAGATTCATTCATCCAAATATTCAAACCTTTTCTAATATGTGTTACCTGACGATTAAGGTATGTAGGTAGTAGGTACCCCTCTATCAAGTAGTCTCATTGAATTTGATGATATTTTTGCAAAGCCCTTGTTCGTATTTTTGTCTGAAACTTCGCCACATCTTCAAGCAAGTCTAATGTCTAATCATACAAGTTGACAGGAAATTCTGAGGGTTCCCCACAGAGAACCCTTACAGGGTCTTTTCTTTTGAATTGTTACTGATGTAATCGATAACCCATCAAATATACGAGACCTTTTTGCTGGGTAAATTGACTTTTCAGTCCTATTCGGGCAGGATAAACAAGGTATATTCTATTCTACACTTTGGCTTTTGTTCAAGCGTAGAAGCACGAAAAACGTCCAAAAATGCACTCATTGGACTCAATACTCATAACCCCTGTACTCTGTAGACCCGAGGGCTAATTTGTCCTCAATGGGGCTAATTGTTCACCATCGGGACCGAACAGTCCACTGTCTCGGCGTGTCGAGGAAATTTCATTTTAAATTTTACGATGCTATAGCTCCCCCCTGTATATCTATACCAGCTATACTCACCGAATGGCAAATTCCTTGGTGACTCGTAACTCAGCCAATTTGGCAAAATGGCGAGACAGCAAACTCTCGAGTGAAATCGGAACAATGTAAAGTGGGACTAGGAGTATCAACTAGAGTGCTTTGTTTAGACTGTTTAGACTCTGTCAAAATAGGGATATAATGCACCTATAATTTCCAAAATAGGGATATAATGCACCTATAATTTCTCTAATGGGGATATAATGCACCTATAATTTCCAAAATGGGGATATAATGCACCCATAATTTCCAAAATGGGGATATAATGCACCTATAATTTCCAATAGTTCTTCCTATTGTTTCAACAGAGGATAATGTTTTAGTAGAAGATATGTGTTATTATTAGTAGTATTATTATTACTATTTACCTACACTTATTATTACCCTGGTGTGCATTATGAGTTCTAGCCTCTTCAGATTCCTTCATCCAAATATTCAAACCTTTTCTAACTTCTATGTGTTACCTGACGATTAAGGTATGTAGGTACCCCTTTATCAAGTAGTCTCATTGAATTTGATGATATTTTTGAAAAGCCCTTGTCCGTATTTTTGTCTGAAACTTTGTCACATCTTCAAGCAAGTCTAACGTCTAATCATACAAGTTGACAGGAAATTCTGAGGGTTCCCCACAGAGTCTTTTCTTTTGAATTGTTACTGATGTAATCGATAACCCATCAAATATACGAGACCTTATTGCTGGCTAAATTGACTTTTCAGTCCTATTCGGGCAGGATAAACAAGGTATATTCTATTCTACACTTTGGCTTTTGTTCAACCGTAGAAGCACGAAAAACGTCCAAAAATGCACTGATTGGACTCAATACTCATAACCCCTTTACTCTGTAGACCCGAGGGCTAATTTGTCCTCAATGGGGCTAATTGTCATTGTCCACAATGGGTACCGAACAGTCCATTGTCTCGGCGTGTCGAGGAAATTTCATTTTAAATTTTACGATGCTATAGCTCCCACCTGTATATCTATAGCAGCTATACTCACCGAATGGCAAATTCCTTGGTGACTCGTAAGTCAGCCAATTTGGCAAATGGCGAGACAGCAAACTCTCGAGTGAAATCGGAACAATGTAAAGTGGGACTAGGAGTATTAACTAGAGTGCTTTGTTTAGACTGTTCAGACTCTGTCAAAATAGGGATATAATGCACCTATAGTTTCCAAAATGGGGATATAATGCCCCTAAAATTTCCAAAATGGGGATATAATGCCCCTATAATTTCCAAAATGGGGATAAAATGTACCTACCTGTAGGTAGTTCCTATTGTTTCAACAGAGGATAATGTTTTAGTAGAGAAAATAAAGTATTTATATTTATTTTGGAAAAGGTAGGTGCCTACATAAACTATATGTGAACAGTTATGTAGTCCTTGATTTTAACGATCGTATAGGTATGTATAACATGATGAATTATGACCAAGCCTTCTAGTTTTCTGTAAATACAGCAATATAAAGAGCCTTAAAAGGGTCACTTGTTGATAGGAACCAATACGGAATTTTGTGGTACCTTTTTTATAGACCTCCTCAATGAAAGCTTTGAGGGAGAGAGAGATAGAGGTGGTAAAGACTAACGATAATACGTGAAAATTGTGAAAGAAAAGGATAAATTAATATGAATTACAAGTTGTCGTTTACAAAACAACATGGCCTATCGTTTTTTTTTTTTTTTTTTTTTTGCGTGTATGGCGGCCATACAACTCAAAAGTTCACTCTAATGCCCATAAATATTAATGGCATGTACTGTGATAGGACTTGGTAGACCTGTGCATGAGCCCAACACGCCCTACACTTAGACCACGCTACGCCACTGTAAATATCCAAGAATCCAAGTTCGGTGAACTCATGAACTCTAGTACTGTGCCCTGTATCTTACTCAGAAAATTAAAGGCCCATTCTCATATCCCCATCTTTTTTTTTAAGATGAGTGTTCCACCGCCGTTTTTATTTCGTAGCAATGGAACAACTGCTACATTAGACGCTTGTGGCCTGTGTCGTATAGCATGCCCATCCCGTAGTATGCCACTATGAACCAAACGAATCCAGTCCCCGAGTGGATCCCTTGGATTCACTGTATTCAGATTTTCAAAAGACGTTTTCTTTTCTCGAAATGAATCCGCATTCGATGGATTCATAATAGGATTCAGTTTAGTTTGAACAAGGTGTAGGTATTCTTATTCCAATAGATCAGTTGCGCTTACTTGGGTGATTTTTCAAAGTCATAGAGCAGGAAAAATGAGGACCAACGGAATTTTTATTTTTCTTGTACGACTTCTAGATACCGAGATAAAACGATTCAAAAAATACCGGTATATCTTGAACTCTGACGTCACGGCATACGCTCCCGTACGCGATGACCTCACATCAAATGTCCCGAGGAGAGCTCCCTCGCAGGCAACACATTAATCTGTTTGTGCGCATGCATTTCTGCGCAATTCATGTTTGTGCGCATACGTTTCTGCGCATCTCTTGAAGTCTGACGTCAGAGTTCAGGACTCTGACAGAAATTAAAAATTGAATTTTCGACCTTTTACAGTTAGTTTTTCGGAGTTTTGACCTCAGATTTGGATTTTTCTCAACTTTTTACATAGGAATCGACCATTTATTAATATTTTTTATCCATTTGCAACTGCTCCATTACTCATATTCTTACCTGAAATTTGTCTCTGTGTAGGTTCAAGATTCGTTTGACCCGGACGATATCGTTTGTCTGGATTGCTTTCTCCAATAATTTGGCCTCGGTGTTTAAATCATTCTCCGACGATCCGACACTGAAACAGACACAATTGAAACGTTTTATTCAAGAGTGACCTACAGACACAACACTGGAAACGTTTTATTCAAGAGTGACCAGAGAACGAAAGTCGCGTTTTGAGCTTTTGAGTAAAACAGCTTTCGATTTTCGTTGAAAATGAATACGAGTATTGGTGGGAGGCTGGGAGGATTCTACAAAAACTCGTATTATCTTGATGAATAATTAATTTAAGAGAAAGGTATTGGTATTCGGAATTATGCAAATCGTTAAACACCCTATAACATCTATTTTTACTTCACTACCTACTGTTTGGGAAATTATGTTTTCTAGACTAAGTATAGTACAATTTTTATTTTGAGTTTTTAGCACTAATAGACCTTCAAGTTAAAGGTCCTTGAAGTAATACCAAGCTTTGCCAGGGCAGTGTATAGCATCCCTTTAGAAAAAGTTAAAGGGGCCTTTCTATAAAAGGTTTATTTATAGGTAAAAAGCATGTGGAGAAAATTGTTTGGGTTTTTCCAGGACAAAGGAACATGTACCACTCGAGTTACTTGAGTATAATAAGCAGGTAAAATGGTTTCGAGTGGCTACAAGCTGTTTGGTGTTTGTGAAAGCTTCGGAAGGATAGAGAGGTAGAGATGTAGGGAACAGAGTTGAGTGGTTTTTTTTCTTTTTTTTTACTTTCTATTTTTTTTTTCTTCTTTTTGTGGTCTTTTTCTTCCTTTTCTATTCCTTCTTCATTAGAAGGATAGGGAGGTGAGGTACAGCGTTGTGTTTTTCGTGGTCTTCTTCTCTTTACTCTTTAGTCTTCCTTTCTTCTTCATCTTAACATCATTTTTTCTTCTTTTTCTTTCTTGTTTTCTTCTGCTTCTTTTTCTATTAACAGGAAATCTAGTGAGGGGGCGAGATTTCCATGATAGGCAAGATAATCTTAGTCCTTTTCCAATGCCTCCAAAAAATAGTATGTTAACAAAATGTGTTTGTTGTTTTCCCCCTAAATAAGTAAGTATGTAGGCTATGTACCTATACCTACCTGAGTTTTTCCACTTCTATGCCTGCAGGTCGTACAATTCTCGGTTTTGCCAAAAGAGCCACTGAAGTTTCCCTTTAATCCCTACATCTTAAAATGGTATCACTTAAGTTCCCCATCTCTCAAAATCATACCATTACCTCTGGAAATATGACAAAATATATAATAAACGGTAAAACCATTAACTGTGAGACGAAGGTTTTGAGAAACGACAACGTGCTACGCCATTTGCATTTCCCAACGAAAAAGACATGACGCTGCAAAATGCACAACCATTAAATAATAAACCCGCTGCCGGGGGTAAATGACTGTTTCCCAGTGAAACATAGAACAACATTTGTCAACACAATTCTCCAGAAATAGAATGGAGAATAGAATAGAATAGAATAGAAGAGACTCGGAGAAAGGAAGAAAAATATCCCGTTCCATTCCGAAAGACAGAAGACAGCTGGGGGTAATGTTGGAATTCAAATTTCTCTCTCTACCTAACGATGGCAGCTACAGCGTTGCCGCGTGCTTTTCTATTTCGATTTATTGCCAAACCGTTTTCCGACGTTTTGTTACAATTGTTTCCACCTGAGCCTCACCCTCTGTACGGAAAAAAACATGACTTTTTATTTTCGTAAGAACTAGGAGGGGGCGACAGACATCCCTAGGAAAAAATGCAAAGAAAACAAAGAGTTAGGAAATAAGACATTGTTCCTTTCGATGTTCTCTCCTTCTTAGGATCTGTGGTCGGCTGGAAGAGCTCCTCCAGACGAACTCTGCGACCTGTGACCACTGCCACAAAGTCAGGGAAGAAATGTTTGGCTTTTTTTTTTTTTTTTTTTTTTTTTTAAAGATGAGTGTTTCCCCCCCGTTTTTTTTTCGTAGCGATGAAACAACTGCTACATTGGACGCTTGTGGCCTGTGTCGTAGCATGCCCATCCCGTAGTATGCCTCTCATCAGATGGGCGAGAAGAGACACAATACTTCCCATTTAGGTGCTGGGTCAACACGAGAACACCAGAAAGTAACCCGTTGAAATATTTGCAATCGAACAAGTACAAATTTTTGTCGATGGTGGGATGTTTACCTACCATGCTGGCACCGGTGACTTATGCGCATTTATATTACATAGCTACTCATTCCCCTCACGAGGCTGAGTGGGCCCCGCAACAGTCGGTCACGGAATCAATCATTTGCATGATACAATTTTTTTGACCCCGCCGTGAATTGAACCGAGTCTCCCACTTGCAAGGCGAGCGACCACTACGCCATGGGAGCCAACCTTACCTTAGAGGGAGGAGCCGACCTTACCTTGGGGGAGTTGGGTTTAGAGCTGGCCCGGCCCACTGGAGGGAGAGGTGGGGCCTGCGTCTCATCTAAGGTGTGGCCTGGCAGACGACCGCCCTGGTTGGGTTCGAGGCCGTATTTGAGCAAAAGTCGCACGACGTCCACAGACCCCGCGTCGACAGCTACGTGTAGGGCGTTGGAGAAGATGAGGGGCAGGAGAGGATGAGGGGAGAGAAGGGAGGAGGAGGAGGACGAAGAGCTAGAGTAGTACCCGCCTAGGCTGTCCTTGACTAGGGAGGTCTTGTCTTCAGAACTGTTTACGATGGCAGTTTCCTGAAACAAGAAACAGGTGAACAAAAGTTACTGTTGGTTCAGTGGCTGATAGGGCCGTATTTAAGGGGGTAGTGTAGGCGAGGCTCCGCAAATTGGAGCATCCCCCACCGGTACATCACTGTTTGTACTCTCGGGACCCCCCTCCCCCTCGACAAAATCCTAGATACGGCCCTGATGGCTGAGGCTGAGTGGTTAAGAGCACTGACTCTCAACCCGTAAGTACTGGGAAATGGAACACAAAAAAAAAAAAAAAAAAAAAAAGGCGACAGGGGGCCACAAGTTTAGGGTGGAGGAACTCCATTATTGGGTTACTTATCTTGATTTAGGGTGTTGGAAAGCTATATTATAGTGTCCAGCTTCCCGAAATAGAGTTCAATATTAGGGTGCCGGAACTCAGTCACCCGATCGTGCTTCCGATACCCTAGTTTTTTTTTTCTCAGTGAAAAGGTAAAAACTCTAACTCAGAACTTACCTGCCGTCCGCGCTGTTGGAGAGGAGGGAGAACTTGGAGGAGGTGAGGCGAGTGGTTTTGGAGGAGAAGAGGCTGTCCTTGACTAGGGAGGTCTTGTCTTCAGAACTGTTTACGATGGCAGTTTCCTGAAACAAGAAACAGGCGAACAAAAGTTACGGTTGGTTCAGTGGCTGACAGGGCCGTATTTATAGGGGGTAGTGTTGGCCAGGCTAAGAAAATTGAAGCATCCCCCCCGGTTCATCACTGTTTGGACTCTCGGGACCCCCCTCCCCCTCGACAAAATCCTATATACGACCCTGATGGCTGAGGCTGAGTGGTTAAAAGCACTGATTCTAAACCCGGGTAAACATTGTAAGCGCGGGTTTCTTTTTCCGGGAAATCTCAGGATTCTAAAAAGAAAAGGTGGTACGTACTTACCTAAAGTACCTGACACTTGTACCTGCTTATGTTTATACTCACCTAATACGTGAGAAGTAGGTACATTGGAAATATCCAGTGGCGTAGCGTGTATGTATGGCGGCCATACAACTCCAAAGTTCACTCTAATGCTAATGCCTATAAATATTAATGGCATGTACCTACTGTGATGGGACTTAGTAGACCTGTGCATGAGCCCAACACGCCCTACACTTGAATTTAGACCACGCTACGCCACTGTAAATATCCAAGAATCCAAGTTCGGTGAACTCATGAACTCTAGTACTGTGCCCTGTATCTTACTCAGAACATTAAAGGCCCATTCTCATTCCCATCTCTTTGGATTCCCCATCTTCTACCACTGTAAACCAAACGAATCCAGTCCCCGAGTGGATCCCTTGGATTCACTGTATTCAGATTTTCAAAAGACGTTGTTGCATAATTTTTTTTTTTTTTTTTTTTTTTTGTGGTTCGATCGGGCTGAAATGAGAACAGATAATAGATGATATATTTTTTTATCCACTCACCTTTGTGAATTTGGAAGTGCGAAAGATGTGACTGAAATCGGGCGCTCCAAAGTTGAATACAGATTGCGTGGTTGTGGTTGTGGTTCGAGTACTTGTAGATCCATTTGCCTCGAGTGGCGGGGGTCCACTCATGCCTTTATCATCCTCACTTGATCAATTCTGAAATCGGAAAATTAGAGAGAAAAATTAGAATGAAGGAAGGTAACGCCGACCCCAAATAACAAAGGCGCAGTTAAAAAGAAGAAGGAAAGGAGAAACAAAGGAAGGAAAAGAAGAAGAAGGATAAGCAAAAAGGGAAGAAGATTTGAACACACTTTAAAAGCAATACTGAATACTATAACACTATAAAATATAATAACAGCCAATAATAATAAAATGTTTGTATAATTGTTTAACAAAGTTTTACAAAATTTACAAACACCACCAACATCAATAAAAAATTCAACAACACCACCACCAACAACAAAAAGAACAATACTCGTAAATGTCAAACAAACACCTCTTCCTTTCACTTAACCTCTCTCTTCAAACCTGAATCAAAGTAAACACCCTTTGACGGCGGAAAATTTCTTTGATCAAACAATTTTAAAGATTTAGCGCAAACTTTGCCAAAAACAAAATCCCCTCTTCCTACTTGGCAGTTGGTAAAAGGAGGAGAGAAACTGCCCTAATGGAGTCCTGATAGGTAAAATTGGCCCGGAGTCTAATAAACCGATCGACAGTGCAGTTACAGACAGTTTATGATTTATTACCTTAGTCACTCGGTAATCCGTCCATTTAACTAGGATACTCCCAATTGGGCGCCCACAACGGACCATCGACCCTCGCCTAGTACCGACCCAAGAGAAAATAAACAAACCATGCTAATGAACAGAAGTGTCCTCAGGGGAGCCTTGACCATGGTACCACAGACCCTCGCGACCTCGCAGAAAATCAAGAGAGGCGAGGAGAAAGAAAAGGGGGAGAAAGAGAGAAAAGAAGAGAGTTAAAGAAACCGAGGGAAGGAGAGTAGAAAGAAAGAGGGGGGAGAGAGAGAAGCGTTAGAGAGTGAGAGAAGGGAAAACAAGAAGGATGGAGAGTGTGTGAGAAAGAGTAACTGAGAGAGGTAGAAAGAGATGGAAGAAAGAGAAGAAGAAGAACAGTGAGAGAAAAAGAGGGGTAAAGAGTGAGAGAAAAGGAAAGGAAGGGGTGTGATGGAAGAAAGAGAAGAAGAAGAACAGTGAGAGAAAAAGAGGGGTAAAGAGTGAGAGAAAAGGAAAGGAAGGGGTGTGTGAGAAAGAGTTCAGAGAGAGAGAGAGAGAGAGAGAGAGAGAGAGAGAGAGCCGACTCAAGAAAAGGCAACTATTATGGGTTCTTAAAGTTTGTTCGCAAAGTGGCTCTCCTCTTGACCCAGATTTTTTCTGTGAAAAAAAAAGTTGAGAGAGAAAAAAGGAGAAAAATAGAGCGAGACAATTAGAACAAGTTAGAGGAGGAGAAAGAAATACAAAGAGAGAGAGAGAGAGAGAGAGAGAGATAGATAGAGAGAAAGAGAGAGAGAAAGAGAGAGAGAGAGAGAGATAGATGATATTAAGCAATGGTCTACTTAGTTAGTATCTGGTCAGGCTATTTCGAAATAATTATGAGAGCCAAGGTTCGAGTACCAGGAATGGAAAAATCATTTCAATAATAAGCGAGTAACAGGAGCTTTGTTTGGATGTTGGCATCATTGTAAAAGCTTAACTCAAACAAATGAATACCTTTATTTAATAATCCAGCTTGTCAGACACAGCAAAGGCTCTCTTTCTAATCCAAGTCATCCTCTCTCTCTCCCTCTGTCTCTGTCTTTCCCTCCCTCTATTTTCAGTTTTTCTCTCCCACTCTTATTACACACCCTTCAGATGTGTAATTAACTACGAAACAAACGTAAAAAGCTACGAAGATAGCAAAACATATTGTGTTAGTTTTTTTGCTCTACAATTTATTCGTTTAGTTTTCGTTTCCTCCATTTTGTTTGAGGGAGGGGAGAGAATAGAGAGGGGAGGGAAGACAGAAGGAAGGAGCTGTTAAGGGATGGGAAGGTAATATAGGGGAAAAAACTAGCACACAAATGCATACTTTTGCATTTGAACTGAGAATTGTGTGAAGTCAGTTAAAAGCTTTCCCATATTTTGTCGCTCGTAAATTATTAAGGTGTAGTAATAATATATTGTAGTTTATGCATCTAGCAGAAGTGCAAAAGTAATCCAGACATCTCCACTAATTTTCTCGTCTAGCATATTGCATACTCATATAATTACAAGGCATTCATACACATTATAACATTTTTAATTTTCCATTTTGTGTATTATCTCGACATAATATTTATTCTAAAGATCATCGATGTTAAGCAATGCTCTACTTAGTTGGTATCTGGTCAGGCTATTTCGAAATAATTATGATGAGAATTGTGTGAAGTCAGTTAAAAGCTTTCCCATATTTTGTCGCTCGTAAATTATTAAGGTGTAGTAATATTGTAGTTTATGCAACTAGCAAAAGTGCAAAAGTAATCGAGACATCTCCACTAATTTTCTTGTCTAGCATATTGCATACTCATATAATTACAAGGCCTTCATACACATTATAACATTTCCAATGTTCCATTTTGTGTATTACCTAGGTATTTCTATATAATATTCTAAAGATCATCGATATTAAGCAATGGTCTACTTAGTTAGTATCTGGTCAGGCTATTTCGAAATAATTATGAGAGCCAAGGTTCGAGTACCAGGAATGGAAAAATCATTTCAATAATAAGCGAGTAACAGGAGCTTTGTTTGGATGTTGGCATCATTGTAAAAGCTTAACTCAAACAAATGAATACCTTTATTTAATAATCCAGCTTGTCAGACACAGCAAAGGCTCTCTTTCTAATCCAAGTCATCCTCTCTCTCTCTCCCTCTCCCTCTGTCTTTCCCTCCCTCTATTTTCAGTTTTTCTCTCCCACTCTTCTCTCTCCCTTTCTTGTTTTCTCTCCCCCTTTCTCTCTTCTCTCGCTCTACGTATTTCTCTTTCCTTCCTTCCCCTACTCTATCTCTTTCTTTATCTTTCATTCTTCTCTCTCCCTCCCTCTCTCTCTCTCTCTCGCTTCTTCATATTTTCAATCCAATTTTCCTCCGACCATTTTCATTTACCTTTTTGTTTGTTTCCTCCCCTCCCTCTCTCTCCTCTTATCCCTCCTCCTTCCTTAACCCATTCGGTATCTATATATTTGTAAGACAGAGGTATAGTATACCCAACGAATATAATTTTTATGTAAAAAGCTATTTCCATACAGGCTGTTTCGAAAGTCTTGTGACGGACATAAAGAGCGGTGGAGAATGTTATAGGGATTAACTGTCCACCCTTGGTCAAACTTTACTTAATTTGTGTTTATTATTGTTTAATGACTGTAATTTAGGGTGGATTATTTTTTAAAACGAGGGGAATTCCTAGGACTGTTTTAAGAATATTTCACTGAATGAAATCCGCAAATGAATTGTTTCCCTTCTGGAAGCTTCCGGAATTTTTTCCCTTCTGGAAGCACCCTTGAACTTTGGGGCAATACTTTCTAAACGTCTTGTATAGGTAGGTAGATATACGTGATTCATATTATGTAAAACCATTACATAGAATAGAATACCTCTACAGCTCTCTCTCTGCCTGCTCCTTTATACAAAACGCAAGGTTGGTAAAGCAAAATATTTCCTCTTCCTTTTCCCTTTCCATTTTTCCCCCAGCCTTATACTTCTACCCTGAAATATTTCCCCCACATCATCCCCTAAACCCTAAACCTCTATGGCGAAGAGTGTGCATCACATTAGACTTGCACACTGGAGGTGCCAAATGACATCAATTTTATAGACCACTCAGTTAACGGCATGTTATCGAAATAATTCGAGAATGGCCACTAGGTTGACGGCACACTATCGAGAAGGGCCACTCACTAGACGGCACGGTATCGAGGGGAAGGACAACTCCGTTGACGGCACGGTATTGAGGGAAAAGATCACACACTTGACGGCAAGGTATTGAGGGAAAAGACCACTCAGTTGACGGCAAGGTATTGAGGGAAAAGACCACTCAGTTGACGGCACAGTATAGAAATAATTCGAGAAGGTTCACTCACTAGACGGCACGGTATCGAAGGGAAAAGTCCACTCAGTTGACGGCACGATATTGAGCGATACCCCCCTCTTCCTCACAGTACAAAGAAGGGGTAACCACCTCTTCGTACCTTTATTTTCTTATCCTACGTGCTTTTCATATTAATCTGGAATCAAAATATTTTATTCCAAATTCCATTCCTGTTACTACCTTCTCTTCCGCTTACAATGAGAATGAGAGAGAAAGCAGAAGGTGGGAAAAGAGAGAGGGGTGAAAGATGGAAGGGAGAGGGAAAAGGAGGGACAGAGAAAAAGAGGGGAATTTTATGTTTAGTATCATGTCCTCTTGGTATTTCCTTTCATTCTTCTTTCTCCTTCTCTGCCTCCTCCAGTCCTCCTCCTCGTAATTTTATTCGACTTTATACCTTCTTCGCCCCTTTTTTATTCATTTCCCTTTCCATTCCCTATCACGTTCTCTAGTATACCTACCATTTATAGGTTAACAAGTGCGACCAAATAACACCCTTGGAATGCAAGGGTAAGAACAAAAGTAAAAGCAGGAAGAGGGGCAGACGAAGAATAAGGGAGAATTTGATTTATTTTTCCTGCTTTCTTATTCAACTTTCCTTCTTCCTCTCCTTCTCCTCGTCTCCTCTTCTTTCACTTCTTCTTATTCTCGTCTTCTCTTCTCCTTCTTTCTCTTCTCCTTCGTCTTCTCTTCTCCTTCGTCTTCTGTCCGTATACTTTTGAATTTGGCGTATTATTTGCTTCCACTGTCGAGGCACTAAATTACTTGGAAAAGGAGACATGGAGAGACGGAGTTTGTGAGCTGAGGCAATTCAGCCGAATCATCTAGTAATGTTTAAACTACTATTTGTTGAATACTGACAAGGGATTTAGGGGGGGGGGGGGGGGTAACTTTTGTGTCAGCAAAATAAATGCAGAAAATGGTAGATAAATACTAAATAGGGGAAATCGTTTTATCTTTGACGCTTTCTCACATCTCTCACTTCGATTAAAACGAATTCAAATAAAATTAACTATATTTGTGGTGAAGCATCCTCCTCTTTCCACATTTTTTCGGGTATATCACAGAATTCAATTTGAAAAAATTTCACTGTGTCGCTGTGCCAGCCTAGTTAGCTTAGTTGGTAGCGCGTCTGCCTTGTAAGCGCTAGGCCGCGGGTTCGATTCCCGCCCGGGG
>NW_007379587.1:20283-47620 GCF_000475195.1 Diaphorina citri | reverse complement strand
AAAAAAAAAATCTCGTGAATTTGTTAACATAAGCTTTTGTGCCAATGAATAAAAAATATTCAAGTATGCATTTGAAAAATACTTAGATAACCTTTGAAGAAGGATTAATTGCATCTAGGATTTTGATATATCTTTGAGTACAATCTAGTCATCTTTTCATCTTTGAAGTTCAAAGTACTTAATAGAGAAAAAATCTTTGCTTCTATTTGCCCCCCATATTTTCAAAAAGAGAGAAGGGCGGGAAGGAGAGAGGAAGAGAGATTTCGTACAAGAAAACGGAGAGGAGAGAAAAAAAAAATAAAAAAAAAAAAAAAAAAAAAGAAACTCGATCAAATAGGTACTATAATTTTATTACATAAAACAAATAAATAATCTATTTTTTCTCAATCAAATAACTAAGAAACAACCAATCAAAATTATAAACAATATACTTATTTAAGTATCTCGATTAAATAAGTCTATAATAAATAAAGATATAAACAAATAAAAACAATACTTCCTCATTACTAGTATAGCTTTGCAATACTGTAATAATAGAAAGTAATAAGTAACTAATATTCTAATAATAATTAAAATCAAAATAATGCATTTCCTAGTCATACATAGGTTTTTATTTAGTGCTGGACGGCCTAATACTTAATAGGTAGTGTAGTGATTATATTTGTACTGCTGAAAAATGTAGATAATAAGACCTATGTAGGTACCTACATATGTAGGTACCTGCCTATGTAGGTACCTATCTACCTACCTATAGTGCTTATTTATACTGCTCGCATAGGACTGAAAAGTCCCTTTACTCCAGCAGTAGGCTACTACTATTATTGTGGTCACTTCTCAAATTATATTGAGGATAAAATTCCATACCTCGGCTGGGATTGAACCCACGCCCTCCTGTTTACCAGGCGAGCGACTTGACCACTACACCACCGAGGTAGATAGGTAGTACTAAACTTCTTTTCCTTAGCCTTTTCCTAACGTCGACCACTCGACCCTGTTTCTTGTCAGTTTGTCAGTTTCTTCCAGGTTCCAGGCAGCCCCATTACTTCATGTTCATTTTTTACTTTCTTTCATATCAATCATATATTTTCTTCTGTCTTTCTCTCCGTCCCTACCTCCCTCTTCTCTCTTTCTCCCCTTCCTCTCTCTCTCTCTCTCTTTCTTTCCCCTTGTCCATGCTTCGATCTCTCAAAAGACGAAGAAATCCCTGATGGAGGTACCTACTACCTACATACCTACCTAACTAAAGAAAATGAAATTGCTTTTTTTTTGTAGAAAATGTTTTGATACCTACTTTGAAAGCGAGTTACTGTCGTCGTCCCCCAATTTCATTGACATGATGTATTTTTCCATTGACAATTTCTGCTCAAATAAGACTGAAAAGTCCCTCTACTTCAACACTTTCAACAGTATTAAGCTATTCTAGGTACATACTAGGTATTATTGTGGTCAAATTCTCAAATCGTGGTGTGATAAAATATCATACCTCAGTTGGGTTGGTATTGAACCCAGGCCCTCCTGGTTATAAGGCTAGCGTCTTGACCGCTTCACCACCAAGGAAGGCATTTAATCTCTTCAGAATAGGTTGAAAAAGATCTTTTCTCTGCAAAGTTGCATAGAATATTTTGATGTCTTTGCTGCTGGCATTTTAGATATCTGGTACTTTAATGAAAACTCCATGGTACTTTAATTCTTTAATATGTAATATCGAAAAAAATAAAACATCTACGACATTTTCTTCTTATTATTATTATTTTTGTCGGACATACGTCTAGATTCCAAGAAGAAATAAATTATTTATCCAAGAAAGACTTATTTTTATTAAATTTAAATAAAGACTTAAAGACATAGTTAAAATAATATTATTGTGTCGCCCAGTCGCCCTGTAAATTTTTAAAAAAAAAAAAAAAAATCTAGTCTCCATTTCTGCGAGGGTCAGAGCTATGGTAAGGCTCTGTTGAGAACACTGCTATTCATTAGTTTCCTTGGGTCGGCACTAGGCTATGGTCGAAGGTCGAGACTCCGTTGTGGATGCCTACTAAACCCTGTCATAAAAGAAATCCATATATTCAAATTTAAATCTCGTATCCCTTCTGTGTTTCAGGCAAAAAGTTCGAGCTCACCTACATCTCCCTCTCGTTCTGTCCGAAGTCCATCAAGCCCGACTCCCTGGCCATCTACAAGAGTCAGGACTTCGGCAAATCCTGGCAGCCTCTTCAGTTCTACTCGTCCCAGTGTAAGAAGTTGTATGGGCGGACGGCGACGGGCGTAATATCCCGCGGGAATGAACAGGAAGCGCTGTGTACGGACCGCCATAAGAAGCAAGGTAAAGGAAAAATGTCGCGTCGGTGTACGTGTTGGTGAAATATCCCACCATCTTGGCAAAATATTCCATTATTTTAACAAAAAATCCCATCATTTTTACAAAATTTCCCACATCTCAACAAAATATCGCATAATTTTAATATCCCGAACTTCGGCGGGAGTAACATCCTCGTCGCGCCACTGGCTTCTTTGTAAAGGTGACGTTCCGATCCTAGCTGCCGGGTCGCGCGACTTCCATTACAAACTTCCAGTCGAACAAATTGCCAGGAGGTCAAGGTCAACTCGGTGTGTGGCCTGGAATCGCCCGAGCGGTACTGCGATACGAGTGGGGCTTGTCATGTGTGCGATGCTGGCTCGCCGCGCGGCCGATTCCCGGCCGAATATCTGACGGATTTGAATAACCCGAGTAACGTGACGTGTTGGCGCTCCGAGGCGCAGACCAGTGTGAACTCGCTCTCGGCCTCACCTGATAATGTGACGCTGACGCTATCCTTGGGTAAATAATGTGCTTTATTATTGTTATTAATTAATTCATATTGTTCTAAATACTTGTAATACTATTCGTTCATTTGATTTGACCAGATCTTGATGCAATGAACCAGAATTGTTTATTTAAAAACCCCATGTTCTTGAACACAATTGCTCCATAATGCAGAGAGATTTATTGAAACCATGGTGCATAGCTGCATAGGTATATAGGTGAAAAACTGAAAAGTTGAAGAGAGTGATTGGAAATTCTGATGTCCTTAGGTTCCAGCCTGATTGGATCTGAAGCTGTGTACCTGCACCTGTACCACACATAGTCGACGGCCGCAGTTACAGTTATGTTACACGGAGACCTCAGCAGTTACAGTTATGTTACACGGAGACCTCTGCAGTTACAGTTCCCTCTATTAAACCTCTTCAAAGACCAATACTATTACTAGACTAGTTGTTATTGTTAGTTTGGTTTGGTACGTTCGCATGTTTGAATGTTCAAACATATAAGTTCAATTTCTTCAGATCTTTCTGACTCCTTTGTTCTCCTTTAATCTCGTTATCACGGTTTCTAGTTATATTTGTTTGCAAACGCTGCAAAATTTGCAGTGCAAACACAATGGCGTTATGCTAGGGCACATCTTGTTCATATTGTTCTGATTTTGATTAATGTGCTGTATTGATTAAATAATAGTTAGCCCTTTGATGTACGAAAGTGTTCCTTTAAGGGTCAACATGAGAACACCAGAGCAACCCTTTTGAAATGTACAGTCGGAAACGTCTGACGGAAATAACGCCAACATGAGAACACCAGAGCAACCCTTTTGAAATGTACAGTCGGAAACGTCTGACGGAAATAACGCTTCTGGCCGCGTCAGTCGGAAAGGTCTGACAGACATTACGCATCTGGCCGCGTCAGACGGATCCGTCTGACAACCGCGGTCAGAGGGGGTATTTCACGATTTTAGGCTTGGCAGGGAAAGTGTTAAGATAAAGTCCGTACCGGACGGGAATATAACCCACGACCCATAACCCATAAGGGAATTCAAAAACAACTTGTGAGAAATCACAATAACAACTTATTTAGAACGCATTCTAAACTAGATATGTACTTAATATTTCTGATTTGTACTGATTTCTAATCTGATTATTCTGATAAGAGTATTAAATCAAAAACAACTTATGAGAAATCACAATAACAACTTATTTAGAACGCATTCTAAACTATGTACTTATTTCTGATTTGTACTGATTTCTAATCTGATTATTCTGATAAGAGTATTAAATCAGGTTTAAAGATCTTGCTGATAACAAGATAAGTCTGATGGAACAATGAATTATGGTTTAAATAGAACTTATTGCTGATACTGATATCTTGAACCATTGTACCCATTTATTATGTAGAGTAACTCGGGGTTCCTTGGACCTATTCATTATGTACTTATTTCTGATTTGTACTGATTTCTAATCTGATTATTCTGATAAGAGTATTAAATCAGGTTTAAAGATCTTGCTGATAACACGATAAGTCTGATGGAATAATGATTATGGTTTAAATAGAACTTATTGCTGATACTGATATCTTCAACCATTGTACCCATTTATTATGTAAAGTAACTCGGGGCTCCTTGGACCTATTCACGTGTATCGGACAGGTTTAGTTTCCGCCAGAGGAAAACTTTCTTGTTTAGGTTCGTTCACGGAACGGCAGGCTTTCTCCTATTCTCTTCGATTTCGGGGTAAAAGGACCTCCGTTTTAGAGTCCCCTACATAATTAAACTTTTTTTTAAAGGAGGTTTGATAGAGGGAACTCTAGCCACGGAAGTCTTTTCGTCCCCAAATCGAAGTGGAAAGGAGGACAGGTTAGGAGAAAGCCAACCTTTCCGAGATTTTATTAATAGACTAGTTTTATCTGTCCAAAGTGACCCCGAGCTACCTAACTTGTTTATTTCAGACTAATGTATATAGCATGTACATATTTTTTTCTTTATTAAATTAGTAATAATTTTGTCAGCAGAACAATAAATAATAAAACCCAGCACGAACATGCTCCATATTGGATAAAAAACATGTGAGATATGTAATTTTTATATGAGATACATATGTAATTTTTTATGCTTATACATAAGTATTTTTTTTTTTTTATGTTTATTTAATTCCATGATACTCTCATTGTAGGTACGCGACAAGACGCAAAAAATGCGTCACTGCTGTAGAAAATTAACGCCAAGTACATAATAAAATATTTGACATTAAATGAGTCACAGGAATTCAGTTAATTTAATAAATAAAATAATAACGAATTTATTAAAACATAAATAGAGCAAAGGGAGAAAAAATACCCCGGAAATTATCAAAATCTTATATTCTTGGGACACAAACACAATAAAATTGAGGAACAAAGAAAAATTTTAAAAATTTTTTTTTTGTGGTTTTTTTTTTTTTTTTTTTTTTTTTTTTTTTTTTAGAAAAATAGATTTTTACGATATTTTTTTCAAGCACAATCAAATTGATACGAAGAATTCCAAGAAGTAAAAGTAAAGAAAAAAACGCACAGCTATGGGATTATGTCATTGACACGGTAATCGGTAATAGTTCAAAGAATTCGGAAACTAAGGGGGAAAAGTCACGAAAAAAATGGTACAATCAGGTTGATTGAAAGAAAAACTGATGAGGAGTACCCTGAAAAAGACGCACTGTCAAAAGATTTGACCAAACTATCCGCAAAAAACCGAAGAAATCTGGACGAAAAACACAAATTTTAGTGCTATAAGTACCTATTCACACAAAGAAAAATCGAAAACCACTGATCCACGCACAGACAAAGGAAAAATTGGACTCAAAAGAAAACACAGTCTTTTCGTCACCAAAATAAACGTCAAAAAGCAGACGATGAAAAACTAAAAAAATTGGGTAATTTACGGACAAAATTTTCGTCACGAAAAATTGCAGATCTCAACGGCCAAAATTTCAGTCAAAAGTTTTCAGATCTCGGAAAAAGTTCGAAATTTTTGCCTGTTTAATTATTTATTTTTATTTAATCACTATATTTTTTTTCCACTTTCGTGACAAAAACTCAAAGCTCATCAGGGTGTTACGTAAAAAAAAAATATTGTAATCGCGGACGGACACACTTATTTCTGTTTATTTAGTCCAAACTATGTACTTCATGAGAGATTGGCTATGTACTCCCAACGTATTCCTATGTACTGGAGACTGGAGCTGGTACAGCTGGTACATAGTGAGGTTAGGTCTTGCTTGAGGACTTGGTTGTGAGGAGAGGTATGGGATTGGTGAGGGGGGTGCTAGGTCCAGGGACTTCGATCTGGAGGACAGAGGGGAGAGGATGGAGGTGGGAGGGGAGGAAGAAGGAACACAGAGGGGGAAGGAAGAAGAGAAGAGGAAAGAGGGAAGAAAGAATGGGAAGGACAAATTGCAGAGGGGAGAGGGGGGAGGTGGGAGGGGAGGAAGAAGGAACACAGAGGGGGAAGGAAGAAGAGAAGAGGAAAGAGGGAAGAAAGAATGGGAAGGACAAATTGCAGAGGGGAGAGGGGGGAGGTGGGAGGGGAGGAAGAAGGAACACAGAGGGGGAAGGAAGAAGAGAAGAGGAAAGAGGGAAGAAAGAATGGGAAGGACAAATTGCAGAGGGGAGAGGGGGGAGGTGGGAGGGGAGGAAGAAGGAACACAGAGGGGGAAGGAAGAAGAGAAGAGGAAAGAGGGAAGAAAGAATGGGAAGGACAAAGTGGAGAGGATGGAGGTGAGAGAGAAGGAAGAGGGCCGGGAGATAGGGAAGAAGGAAGACTAGGAGATGAGAAGGACTAAGAGACAGAAGAAGGAGAGTATAGAGTTGAGGGGTGAGGGGAAGAGACAGACAGAAGAGAGGAGTAAAGAGGGAAGAAAGTATTGAAAGGATAAAGGGCAGAGTGGAGAGAATGGATGGAGGTGGGAGAGAAGAGAGAAGAGAATAAGAAAGAAGAGAGAAAGAATGGGAAGGACAGATACCAGGGTGGCTAGGGTACATAAGGTAGATAGGAGACGGAGAAGGGAAAGAAGGAAGAGGAGAGAAGTGGGGAGGAAGGAGAGAGCGTTAGATTAGAGAGAGGGGAAGGGATGAGGAAGAAACAGAAAGAAGAGAAGGATTGATGTCACGTGGAAAAGGGGAGAGAAGAAGAGAGGATAAAGTAAAGGAAAAGAGAGCGGAGAAAGAAGAGAGGGGAGGGAGAACCCAGTAAAGTTCCCTTCCAACGAGATGGAGTTTAGTCTTTATGAACTTTTTTTCTTATAACCTGCAATAATAAAACAATCTACGTGAATGTGGGTACCTATAAGTGCATAAGATCTACAATAGTATGTAATAATATGTAAATAACAACCTGGTGAAAGTAGGTGCCTAGATGACTTTAGGGTGGTGAAAAAGTTGCTCAGAAGATCTATGACAGTAATTTCGACAAAAATTTGTACTCGTTTTTCGATTGCGAATATTTCAACGGGTTACTTTCTGGTGTTCTCGTGTTGAGCCAGCACCTAAATGGGAAGTATTGTGTCTCTTCTCGCCCATCTGATGAGAGGCATACTACGGGATGGGCATGCTACGACACAGACCACAAGCGTCCAATGTAGCAGTTGTTCCATCGCTACGAAATAAAAACGGCGGTGAAACACTCATCTTTTTAAACAAACAAAACAAATTTAAGATTTAGATTTAATTCATTCCTCATCCGTGGCACAAGCTCTGCTTACACGGATGGGTATACCATCTATAAAAATTTAGTATGTTCTGAGAGTTATGTTGAAAAAATAATAAATGGGAACTTAATAAAATAAATTGATTCCATAATGATTAATGAGACTAATGAGGCAATAGTTGGTTCTCTTTATAAAACCGCCTTCTGATCTTTCTTATCGCTATGGGTATTTGCATTCGATGCCTTTGTGACCTTGGTCAAATGCAGTGACTAGGGTGAATAGAGTGAATGAGAGAGAGATTAGCCATTCAAACATAGTGATATCACTGAATAGACATATCATTTCATTTAATAAACGTAGTGATAGTAAACATTGCGAAATCATTTAACATTCCATAAAAACAATGAGATCAGGCTTTTTACTCGGAAGTGCAGAAATATAAGGGAGGAAACTGACAACAAATTAACAATGAAATTGCAACTTTTCTATAGTAAGTTGCATTATTAGTGCCTATACCATGTTTAGGTACACAACGTGCTCTAGAATTAGTAGATACTTCTCCTTCCTAAAGTTACTGACTTTGATGAAGTTTTTTTTTCTTCAATAAAGATGGATGTTGATCTAGTCCAGAAAAAATCAAGCATACCGAGGAGCACACGAACGTCAAGAGTTCGAAACGCTCCGCTGCCCGGCCCTATACATATTAACACGAATAGAGTTTCAAGGTTTTTCGGCATTACCTGGTACCTGGGCAACTTCACAGGGAATATTCAGGGCAAACTAGGACAATGGCAAATAAAATATGATGAATAATACACCTAGGATAAACAGACAGCACAATTCCCACACGCAACAGTATTTGCTAGAGAGAGAGAGAGAAATTTATAGAGGAAGGAAGAAAGAAAGACGGAGAAAGCAATAAAAGGCGGCCTCACAAAACTATCTCCTGGTTGCCTGGTTCTAGGAATATTTCATTTCCAATACCAAGGGACTAGTTTTACTTTTACCCCCTACTTCCCCTAACTCTTCTTCTCTATTCCTCTATTTCTGTGTTATATTCATTTCTTTCTCTCTCTTTCCCCTATTAATCACTTCTCAGCCTCCTCTACACTCACTTTCCTAGTTTCCTTTCTCCCCTCTTCTTAAATTCTTCGTTCTTTTCTCTCCCCTCTTTCTCCAAATAGTCACCACTTTCCTTCCTTTCACCTCCCTCTCCTCCCCTCTCTCTAATATATCCATACCTTCCCTCTAACTTCTCCATACCTCCCCTCTCTTCTCTCAAATCACCTCCCCTTCCCATGATTCATTCGATTATTCCTCCTCCCTCTCCTCTATGTCCTTCTTCTCCTCTCTCTATTTTTCTTCCTTAAATTTCTCCCCTCCGCTAAATTTCGGGTTTGAAACAAATATACACAATCAGTTAAGATTAGGTAGACCATGAATTTGTTACTTACCTTTAACTAAATCTTACCTCCCCCTCCTACTATACGTTATATGAACAGGGTGTCCCTATTGTTATATGAACAGGGTGTCCCTATTCTAGAGTCAGGGGTTCTTAATCTTCACAAAGTGGCAGTAGATTTGTATAAGATTAACCCACCTTTTGGGGCTGTTGGCGCCTACACTTAAGCCTGCGAGTGGGCTTTTTGTTTATGAATTCTCAAGTGGCCAGTTGTCCGCCACGTATCGAACTCAACTTGCGGACCATTCTTGATCCAATTGAATTTCATGGACCGTTTTCTAGAGCTGGACACCCTGAGAAATTGTGTTCTTTTGATTTGCGGCTCAGTAGGTCTATTTTACAGATAAAACCCTAAAAATGAACGAAAAATACAGATATAACATACTCAATCGTCCTTTCAAGGATGAGGGCATTGCGAATTCCATTTTTTTTTTTTTTTTTAATATGTTTCTGTTTCTTTCTCTCTCTCTCCCTCCCTCCCTCCCTCTCTCTCTCCTTTTGTCTTCTTCTCCTTTCATTCCTCTCTCTTTTCTCCTTTCCTTTTTCTCTGCCTTTATCGCTCTCCCCTCTTTCCATCTCTCTCTTTCTCCCCCCCATTCCCGTCTCTCTCTCTCCCCCTCTCCCTCTCCCTTCTTCTCGTTATAACCTTTGTTTCACACATACAAGAACAAGAGTCACAAGAGATAAAATTTTGTAAAGGATTCCAAATTAGTTGACGTTTGTTTTTCTCTCTCTCTCCCTATCTCTCCCTCTCTCTCTCTCTCTCTCTCTCTCTCTCTCTCTCATTTTCATGTTCCTTTACTCCTATGTAAACACAGGAAAAGGACAGAGAGAGTACAAAGTTATCCCATGGTCTTTGTACACAATCAAATGAAGGAGGACGCCCAAGATCGAGAAAAGTGGAGAACGTCGTGTTGAAACCTGTCCTAGGACAGATCTACATCTATATATACCATGTTTAGGTACACAACGTGCTCTAGAATTAATAGGTACTTCTACTTCGTAAAGTTACTGACTTTGATGAAGTTTTTTTTTTCTTCAATAAAGATGGATGTTGATCTAGTCCAGAAAAAATCAAGCATACCGAGGAGCACACGAACGTCAAGAGTTCGAAACGCTCCGCTGCCCGGCCTATACAGGTTTCTTCTTGCTTCTAGTAGATGGTCCTCAGGATTTGGGCACTTCCGCACTGAGCAATATCCCGAATCCTGTTATTATTATTATTTGATCTTTTTTCCCTCTTTTTCAAGGTCATCTTCAATCGTCTCTACTTTCCCGACCATCTCCTGGCAACCACGACCACTCCGGCGCCTCCCAAACTGAGCGGCAAATTCAAAGGCGGCTCTAAGATGAAAGGGCCGGAATACGATGAGGAAGAAGAAGAAGAGGAAGAGGGAGATGAAGAAGAGGAGGACGAAGAGGGAGAGGGGGAGGAAGAGGAGGAGGAGGGGGAGGAGGAAGAGGAGGCGAGCGTCGTATTGAACCCTTCGCAGGAATTACAGGTAAGTGTGATATTAATACAATCGTAAGAACGGCACACACTGCCCATCTATCTGGTAACAAACAATGTGGGTTGGAAATTTTGAACAGCCGTATAATTGACATTTTTCTGGGAGTAAGCCGTCTTGAGGACCATGTTGTCTTTTGTGGTAAAGCTAAGAGTTTGCTCTCAGGTTTCTTGTGAAGCCTATAACTCAAAACACAACTGATATCCACTCGACCCTTTAGGTTGCTCTCTATGCAGTACAAAAAATTGTTTGCTCACAGGTTTCTTGTGAACCCTATAACTCAAAACATAACTGATATCCACTCGACCCTTTAGGTTGCTCTCTATGCAGTACAAAAAATGTCAAAGACAACCCTCAGTTCATACCTTACGGCTTTCTCCAAATACTCCCCAATGAGAAATTAAGTGAGACCGAGAAAGATATAGAGGAAAGTTAGAGGTGGAGAAATCTAGAATTAAGGAAGAAAAGAGAGAGAGAGAGAGAGAGAGAGAGAGAGGAAGAAAGAGAAGAGAGGGGGGGGAGAGGGAGAGAGAGAGAGAGAGAGAGAGAGAGAGAGAGAGAGAGAGAGATAGAGGAAGGAAGAAAGAAAGACAGAGAAAGCAATAAAAAGCGGCCTCACAAAACTATCTCCCGCTTGTAGGAACTAGAAATATTTCATCTCCAATACCGAGGGACCAGTTTACTTTCTTTCTCTCTCTCTCTCTTTCTTCCTTCTTCTTCTCCTTCTCCTCCTCACCCTTCGTGCTCCTTAAACCTCCCTCCTTCAAATATCTTTATATCCCTCCCCTCTCTTCTATCAAATCACCTCTCCCTCTCCCATGATTCATTCGATTATTTCTCCCCCTCTCTCTCTTTTCCTTTTTCTCCTCCTCCCTATTTTTCTTCTCGCTGTGTACGGACCGCCATAAGAAGCAAGGTAAAGGAAAAATGTCGCGTCGGTGTACGTGTTGGTGAAATATCCCACCATCTTGGCAAAATATTCCATTATTTTAACAAAAAATCCCATCATTTTTACAAAATTTCCCACATCTCAACAAAATATCGCATAATTTTAATATCCCGAACTTCGGCGGGAGTAACATCCTCGTCGCGCCACTGGCTTCTTTGTAAAGGTGACGTTCCGATCCTAGCTGCCGGGTCGCGCGACTTCCATTACAAACTTCCAGTCGAACAAATTATTACAAAAATAGTATTTTAAATCACATGAAAACCTCACGGGCAGCGCGACCACACTGCTCTCAGAGCGACTGGGCAGCGCGACCCGGCAGCTTGGTTCGGAAAGTACTTCATAAGAATGCATAGGAAGCAGTAGGCAGCGGTCGCACAGCTCGGCAGCTAGGATCGGAACGCCACCTTAAGGCCCGCCACACACGCTCCGATTGACAGACCTAGATTTGTCCGAGCTAGGTCTGTCAGACCGCGAGAATATGTATATGGTGTGGTGGAAAAAGATCCCGACTTCTAGGATTCTCAGACTGTCTGAAGACCAAAGTCTGGAGCTTTTTCCGGTTCACACATTCCAGCGGTCTGAAGAACCTAGATTTGTCAGACAGTGGGAACGAACGTGAGTGGCCGAAGATTTAATTTGAGATTTAGATTTAATTCATTCCTCATCCGTGGCACAAGCTCTGCTTACACGGATGGTTATACCATCTATAAAAATTTAGTATGTTCTGAGAGTTATGTTGAAAAAATAATAAATGAAAACTTAATAAAACAAATTGATTCCATAATGATTAATGAGACTAATGGGGCAATAGTTGGTTCTCTTTATAAAACCGCCTTCTGTTCTTTATTATCGCTATGGGTATTTGCATTCGATGCCTTTGTGACCTTGGTCAAATGCAGTGACTAGGGTGAATAGAGTGAATGAGAGAGAGATTAGCCATTCAAACATAGTGATATCACTGAATAGACATGTGTTGTGATATCATTTCATTTAATAAACGTAGTGATAGTAAACATTGCGAAATCATTTAACATTCCATAAAAACAATGAGATCAGGCTTTTCACTCGGAAGTGCAGAAATATAAGGGAGGAAACTGACAACAAACAGTGAAATTGCAACTTTTCTATAGTTGCATTATTAGTGCCTATACCATGAAGGAGAGCTGAGAGGAAAGAGATCAATGTCCCTCCAGACTCGACAAGGCAAGGAAACAAAAAGTTTTTCTCCTATATTACTTTTTACAGTTTTTACTATGTTTTATTTAACGCAGAAGAAGAGGGAGGGGGAAAATCTGAAAAAGGGGGAAAAAGAAAAATGAAGATTTCCCTCTCTTTTTCCATCCATTTCTCCCCTTTTCTGTTTTTCTTCTCCCCCTCCCTTCTCTCTTGCCTCTCTTACTTCCTCTCCCCCTCCTTCTCTTTCTCCCTCTCTCCATCCCTTCTCCCTTGTCCTCTCTTTTCCCTCCATTTCTCCCCCTCTTCTCTTCATACCTTCCCCTCTCGTCTTCTGAACAAGTAAGGGTATTTTTATTATTATTATTATTTTTTCTTTTCCGAAGTTCAAATGCAGTAAATTGCACTTTTTCTGCTGTTTTCTTGTTTTTATTTCGGACGTTTAGGATTGAAATGGGGGAAGTTTAGATTGGTCCCCAGTGGCCAGTGGCGACTGGTGGTTTGTGGAGAGGGGAAATGGAGTTTAGCGACAGCGTGCCGTCATCGGAGTGCTTCAACGTATCAGGTTTGCCGTTAGCTTGCCTTCAGCGGGGTAGTTCAACGTATCATTCGAGTGGTGATTGGTGATTTGTAGAGAGGGGAAGTGAAAACTGCGATAGCGTGCCGTCAGAAGAGTGGTTCAATGTATCATCCCAGTGGAGATTGGTGGGTATCGTGGTTTGTGGAGAGGGGAAATGGAGTTTTGCGATAGCTTGCCGTTAGCGGAGTGGTTCAAGGTATGCCTATGCTATCTAGTGGTGCCTGATAGAGTTTATGCAGAGGGGCATCAAGACTGCTATAGCGTGCCGTTAGCGGAGTGGTTCAAGGTATGCCTCTGCTCTCTAGTGGTGGCTGATAGAGTGATAGAGTTTATGCAGAGGGGAATCAAGACTGCTATAGCGTGCCGTTAGCGGAGTGGTTCAAGGTATGCCTATGGCCCTATGTACTCTATTTGCGGTTGCTGGTTTCGCAGACTGCTATAGCGTGCCGTTAGCGGAGTGGTTCAAGGTATGCCTATGACCTCTACTTGCGGTTGCTGGTTTCGCATGCTACTTGCTTCTTCCGGCCGCACTGTGGCTGAATATCGTGAATAAGGTTAATGTGAGCAGGCCGCTAGCTTGTCTCTGAACGGAGGGTAAAACCGCCGTCACTTAAGGCCTTACCAGTTATACAGTGATTTTAAACACCTCTAAAAAATACAACAGTCGCCACTGAATAAGATCTTTTCATCTTTAAAAGAATCTATCAATACGTCAGAATCTATCAATATGCTTTTCATCTTTTCCTATCGAAATTGTACCTTGTTATGTGTTTCCCTGTGTAATAACAATAACTGATACCATGCAGTGTAATCACGCCCCCTAATTCCTTTAATAGGGAGTTTTAACTTTGATATCTTTCAACTTCTCGGCCATATTTCTTCGAGTTTTCTTTTATTTCCTTCCAAATGGTTGTGTTGCTTCTTGAATCTTGTTTTATGGTTGGGTGGAAGAGCTCACTGTGTGAGAATCCTGCCATTAAGCCTTAAAGAAAGAGCGTTTTGTTCTTTGGAGCCCTGAGTTCTGAAGAATTGCTTGGTCTGGTAGGTACAAATGCTTCGTTCTTTTCCTCACCTTTTCCCGTGTTTACTCGCGGTCGGCGTTTTTCGTCAGCCTCTCACATCTTTTTCGGTCCATCAGTAGTACAAACAAACAAACAAACAAACAAACAAACAAACTAACAGTCAAACAAACTAACTTGCTTTTCAGGACTTTTCAGTAGTATTATGTACCAAATACATAGGACCTTGTTTAGACTGTCGAAGTAAAGGGACTTTTCAGTCTCTTTCTTGCAGTATAAACAGGGTATATTCCATTCTATTCAGCAGAATAAACAACTTAAACAAGGGACGAGTATATTCTATTTTACCGATTTCTATTCTATTCATTTCTCTTTGCAGAATCAAGAACCCGCGAACCCTCAGCAGCAAGACGTGGACACGGGCGATGCTGATTCACTTCAGAATAGCATCAATCAGGGCGAGGATGAAGAGGAGGGGATTGAGTCCGCTGCTGATTTGACTACTTCTACCACGGTGGCGCCCCTACTATTTCAGTACGCAGTGTCTGATTTGTCCATAGGTGAGACGATTAATCGAGGGGCCAAAGTCATTATTTTTCTCGTTTTTTTTTCTTCAAAATTTTCAAGACATTTTTTTATTGAAGAATTAAAGGAGTTTTAACGATAAATTCCTAGCTAAAATGTGAAAATAAAGTTCAAAATTTACAATTACTATTTACTATCATCATATTCATAATTTCAAAAAACTATTAGGAGTCAGCCTAGTTAGCTTGGAGGGTACCGCGCCTTGTAAGTGCAAGGTGGCGAGTTTGGTTTCCGCCCAGGGCGAAATTTATCCTAAACAGATAAGGTTCGTTCTCTGAACGGCACGCTTTCTATCCTGTCCTTCTCTCTTCAATTTCGGAACGATTAGGCCTCTGTTGTGACAGTTCCCTCTATCAACCTTGATAAAAAGGTTAGATAGAGGTTCTGAGTTTTTTTTTTTTTTTTTGAAAAATTATACATAGGTAATTGAGTTATATACAGGGTGTCCAATAATTAACGAACCAAACTTGAAAAATATTTCACTGTTTCGTTTCACAGGGGGCCGTTGTAAATGTAACGGTCACGCGTCGCGTTGCATAAAATCGCCACAGGGGGAGCTAGTGTGCGAGTGTCGCCACAACACTGCAGGCAAGGATTGCGAGAAGTGCAAACCATTCTTTTCGGACCGGCCCTGGGGACGGGCTACTGTATATGATGCCAATGAGTGTAAAGGTAAGACCGTGCCTGGGTTATCATTTTATGCATGTTTTTTCACACATGGCCTTGTTGCTTAGCGTGTAAATAAATAAATAATGTAAATGAGTGTATTTTTCGAGTCACTTTTTGTTGGTTTGATTGATCTGAAATGAAATGGTACTAATGGTAGTGTGTGTATCTTGGATATTTTAAGTGAATTGAGATGAAAATTATTAACACTGACTGATACTCTTCACTTGGGTACCCAGGTGAAGAGTAGATATCAATTATTATTGCATCTCAATTCATACGGAACTCCACAAACTTACTGAGTCCTCCATCAAGATGTTTTAAGTCTGCGACGACGTTCCTCACCTAATTAACTACTCCAAATTTCATGACTTGACTTGGACTCGAACTAGTATCCTCCACATTCAAAGCCCACTGTGCTAACCACTACACCACTGAGGTTGGTAAATTATTAGGAAATAGCCAGTATTTTACAGGATTTTAACTGCCCTTAATTGGCCCATTCTTTTCGGACCGGCCCTGGGGCCGGGCTACTGTATATGATGCCAATGAGTGTAAAGGTAAGACCGTGCCTGGGTTATCATTTTTTGCATGTTTTAATGTAAATGAGTGTACTTCTCTAGGAGAGTCAATCTGTCAAGTAGCAACATATTAGTATAGGTAAAAGAACAACGTCTTCACTTGACTTGACTAGTAAATGAGTGTATTTTTCGAGTCACTTTTTGTTGGTTTGAATGATCTGAAATGAAATGGTAGTGTGTGTATCTTGGATATTTCAAGTGAATTGAGATGAAATTGAGATGAAAATTAATAATGACTGATACTCTTCACTTGGGTACCCAGGTGAAGAGTAGATATCAATCATTATTGCATCTCAATTCATATGGAACTCCACAAAGTTACTGAGTCTTCCATCGGGATATTTTAAGTCCTTTTGCATGATTTTAATTAACAAGGTACTCGAAGTATTTTGAAGTTTTTCTACCGTCCATCTGTCCATCAGGTTCAATGATTTTTCTTGAACTTTATAAATTAAAAACATTATAATCTTCAAAATTATACATACCTACTAACTCTTTCTATTCTAACTTTGAGCTTATTTTTACTTTCTATTACTACAGTTATAGCGAAGCTATACTAGTAATGAGAAAGTATTATTTTTATTTCAAGCCTTTCTTGCGTAAGTTACAAAACCATTTTGACGAAAGACCTTGACGACTGGGGTAAAGGGACTTTTACTGTCGTTCGCCATCCAAAAATCAAGGTCAAAACGATCATTTTCCTTCCATATCTAACTGACTTATTTCCATTTGAGGTCGAGTGGATTGGAACACATCACAGGCACACTCCATTTGTCAAGGGTCCAGGTTTTCTACCCTTGGGATCACATCAATTGAATTTGAAGAAACCGTTTACTGAATTTGACTTGGTCCATAAGGTCCGTTTAGACATTTTCGAATTTAGGAAACAAACGGTCCCCGGGTTTCATTCCCGACGAGACTGATTGCAACCCGAAATCCCAATTTCAAGGGCCGAAAAAACTTCAGCAATGGCCAATGGCAGGATGCTGCTGGCTTTTTTCGGCATCACTTGGGATGGGTGAGGTTAATATGAGGAGGTGGGTAGCTTGTCACCGAATGAAGGGTAAAACCCCCGTCAATAAGGACCTTGGCAGTTATACAGTGATGTTAAATAACTGAAAACTCATTTTCTTGTGGTGAGTTTCTTTGTACTGAAAGCAGTGGCGTAGCGTGTATGTATGACGTGTATGGCGGCCATACAACTCAAAAGTTCATTTTAGTGCCCATAAATATTATATTAATGGCATGTACTGTGATGGGACTTGGTAGACCTGTGCATGAGCGCTACACGCCCTACACTTGAATTTAGACCACGCTACGCCACTGACTGAAAGAAATCCGGCTCTCTATGAACAAACATGAAATTCTTTATTTGAAAATTAATTCCAGTTTGTTCCCCCATTCTGTTGTTCACAGGCAGAGATGGTAGCGCGGCGTCTCGTATTGCATTCAGCACACTGGAAGGCCGGCCTTCGGCCTCTGAATTTGACACTAGCCTCGTTCTGCAGGACTGGGTGACGGCCACTGATATCAAGGTAAAAATGATAATGCATATTCTTTTTTAACTATTTATTTATTTTTACAAAAAAATATTTGATTTAAAGAATGACTCTTTAGGGGTCGGTCGTGTAACTCAAATTCGGAGAGAACACCTCTATCTAATTCCTCAACAAAAACTTGGAGGAGAGAAAAAAAGGGAACAAAAGATGGAACACCCCTAAATTTAACGGAAAATACAAAACTTCATTATTATTTTCAACTTCAACACAACAATAAAACATACTGTCCGAAATCAATAAAATCTGACCAAGATTCAACCAGAATCCTTATGCCAGGTTTCTTCTTGCTTCTAGTAGATGGTCCTCAGGATTTGGGCACTTCCGCACTGAGCAATATCCCGAATCCTGTTATTATGAATGAATGTCTTTTCTTTGTGTTATTATATCACAACTTTGGTGCTCACTGCAGCATTGTAGGATTTTTCCAAATACATATATCGCAATAATCCAGCTCCCAATTACCTACCATGCTGGCACCGGTCGCTATGCGCATTTATATTACATAGCTACATTACTACTCATTTTCCTCACGAGGCTGAGTGGGCCCCGTAACGGCCAGTCACGGAATCAATCATTTGCATGATACAAATTTCTTGGATTTTCCTCACGAGGCTGAGTGGGCCCCGCAACAGCCAGTCACGGAATCAATCATTTGCATGATACAAATTTCTTGATTCTCAATAATCCTAACAACCAATGTTTACCTACCATGCTGGCACCGGTCGCTATGCGCATTTACATGTCATAGCTACTATTTCCTCACGAGGCTGAGTGGGCCCCGCAACAGCCAGTCACGGTATCAATCATTTGCATGATACAAATTTCTTGACCCTTCCTCACGAGGCTGAGTGGGCCCCGTAACGGCCAGTCACGGAATCAATCCTTTGCAGATACAAATTTCTTGACCCCGCCGGGAATCGAACCCGGGTCTCCCGCGTGCAAGGCGAGTGCAGTGACCACTACGCCAAATTTCTTGACCCCGTCGGGAATCGAACCCGGGTCTCCCGCGTGCAAGGCGAGCGCAGTGACCACTACGCCATGGGAGCTGACTGAATCCTGTTATTATTATTATTTGATCTTTTTCCCTCTTTTTCAAGGTCATCTTCAATCGCCTCTACTTTCCCGACCATCTGCTGGCAACCACGACCACTCCAGCGCCGCCCAAACTGAGCGGCAAATTCAAAGGCGGCTCCAAGATGAAAGGGCCGGAATATGGGAGGGAGAGAGAGAGAGAAAAAAAGAGATAAAGAGAGAGAGAGAGAGAGAGGTAGAGAGAGGTAGAGAGAGGGGAGGAAGTGAGAGGGAGAAGGTTAAAGGCTGTCTGACATGAGACAAAGTTTACACAAACACTCCCCCCTTCCTCCTCCTCTTCCTCTACCTTCCCCCCTTTCTCTCTTTCTCCCTCTCCTTGTCTCTCTCTCTATCTCTCACTTCTTTTTTCTCTCACCCTCTCATTCCCTTCTTCCTGCCTCTAACGCAAAGTCCAATACATTATTAACTTTATACCCTCCCCTCTCTCTCTCTCTCTCACACACACCTACACACCATCTATCTCACTCCCCCTAACTCTCTCTCTCTATCTCCCTCTCTCTCTCTCTCATGTTCTCCCACTCTCTCGAATTTATCCAAGCTGTTCATATTTTATAGTTTAAAGGTAACTAGTTTTGTCAGTATTAATTTCTAATCACCCTTTTCCCTCTCTCACTCTCTCTCACTCTCTCTCTCTCTCTCACTCTGTCTCTCTCACTCCCCCTAACTCTACATCTATCTTATTCTCTCTCTCTCTCTCCGTACTTTTCGCTTCTCATTTTGGTAGGTGCACTGTTTTTAATTTTAATTTGGAAGGAGAGAAAGGTAAGCTAGGGAGAGAGAAACGAAATAAAAATGTAGTTAATACTAACCTTCCTCCTCCAGAGTAAAGATCAGAAGTGGTTTGTGGAGAGGGGAAATGGAGTTTTGCGATAGCTTGCCGTTAGCGGAGTGGTTCATGGTATCATTTCAGTGGCTGTTGGTGGGCCTCGTCATTTTTGTGGAGAGGGGAAATGGAGTTTTGCGATAGCTTGCCGTTAGCGGAGTGGTTCAAGGTATGCCTATGCTCTCTAGTGGTGGCTGATAGAGTTTATGCAGAGGGGAATCAAGACTGCTATAGCTTGCCGTTAGCGGAGTTGTTCAAGGTATGCCTATGCTCTCTAGTGGTGGCTGATAGAGTTTATGCAGAGGGGAATCAAGACTGCTATAGCGTGCCGTTAGCGGAGTGGTTCAAGGTATGCCTATGACCTCTACTTGCGGTTGCTGGTTTCGCATGCTACTTGCTTCTTCCGGCCGCACTGTGGCTGAATATCGTGAATAAGGTTAATGTGAGCAGGCCGCTAGCTTGTCTCTGAACGGAGGGTAAAACCGCCGTCACTTAAGGCCTTACCAGTTATACAGTGATTTTAAACACCTCTAAAAAATACAACAGTCGCCACTGAATAAGATCTTTTCATCTTTAAAAGAATCTATCAATACGTCAGAATCTATCAATATGCTTTTCATCTTTTCCTATCGAAATTGTACCTTGTTATGTGTTTCCCTGTGTAATAACAATAACTGATACCATGCAGTGTAATCACGCCCCCTAATTCCTTGGGGGGGGGGGGGGGGGAGAGTACTCCTAACTTTCGTGCTACCTATTTGTTTCTTTGCAAATTTTCATTAGTAAACTTTGTTTCTTCGAATTATATTGATCAATTGATCCCACCCAAGGACAAGGTAAACCTATAGACCCTTGACCCTCAAGGCATGTGTTTGAATCCATCGACCCCAATTTTTTGAAGAAGTTTGATAGAGGGAACTGTAACAAGGGAGGTCTGATCGTCCCGAAAACGAAGAGAGAATGAGGACAGGATAGCAAGCCCACCGTTCCGAGAACGAACCTTATCTGTTTAGGATAAAATCTGCTCCGGGTGGGAATTAAACCCACAACCTATCATTTACAAGGCAGACGCACTAGCTTCCAAGCTAACTAGCATGCCGAGTGCGTATCACACCAAGCTTGTACACCGGAGGTTTGGGTTCGATTCTCGAGACTCGAGGTTTTTTTTTCGGGTCTATCCTTCTCATGATATGTTTTCATATACGGGGGTTACAAAGGGCTACAATGTTACAAAAGTTCATTACAAAATTTACAAATACCTACCTAAAATAACAATAATTTGTAGATAATTTAGGTTCAAGAATCTAACAAAGCTCCCCAAATTCCTCTTTCAAGGCTTCAAGGGGAAACACTAAAAATCTCATGAGATCTTTTCATACGGGGGGTTACAAAGGGCTACCTACAATGTTACAAAGTTCATTACAAAATTTACAAATAGGTACCTACCTAAAATAATAATAAGTTGTAATTTAGGTTCAGGAATCTAACAAAGCTCTCCAAATTCCTCTTTCCGGGGAACCACCAAAAATCTCATGAGATGTTTTCATAAAGGGCTACAATGTTACAAAGTTCATTACAAATACCTAACGCTCCCTCTTCTATTTGTCTTGTCGTGTTCATTGTAGTGCACAAATAATGCAAGATAAATAAATGAATGAAAACTTGAAAAGTCTTGGGTAGCCATTTTTTTTTTTTTTTTACTTCCCCCCATTTTTGAACTTGGTTTCCTCTTCTCTCCCTCTCTCCTTCCCCTGTTTCTCTCTCTTTCTGTGTCTGTCTATCCCCTCTTTCGTTCTTTTTTCGACGTCTCTCCCTCCCTCTCTCTCTCTCTCTCTCTCTCTCCATCCCTCTCTTTCTTTCTTTCCCTCTCTGTCTGCCGCTCTTACATGCTCAATTGCTTACTCACTGAAATAATAATTTCCTTAATCCCAGCAGTATAGACTACTAGGTAGGTACTATAATCAGAATAAAATCCGCCCCGGGCGGGAATCGAACCCGCGGCCTAGCGCTTACAAGGCAGACGCATTACCAACTAAGCTAACTAGGCTAGCGATAATTTCCTTATACCCAGCAGTAGGCTACTAACTACTAGGTAGGTACTATGTTGTGGTCAGTTTCTTAAATAGTATTCAAGATAATTTCCATACCTCGACTGGAATTGAACCCACGCCCTCCCGATTACTAGGCGAGCATCGGATCGTTTTGACCACTACACCACCAAGGGAGGTGTAGATTAGTTGAAAATTCAAGTTTTTTTTTCTGTTCAATTATTTATAGTTATTTCCTCTAGTTATTCGTAACTCTATTTGGAATTGAACCCACGCCCTCCCGATTACTAGGCGAGCATCGGATCGTTTTGACCACTACACCACCAAGGGAGGTGTAGATTAGTTGATAGTAAAAATTCAAGTTTTTTTTCTGTTCAATTATTTATAGTTATTTCCTCTAGTTATTCGTAACTCTATTATGAAAGCTGAATTCCTTAGGGCTTAGGGGGATAAGAGCGTATTGTAGTAATAAAATAGTTGTAGATACCCTAGGGATGGGACAAATCATAAAAAAAGAGAAGAAATACTATCAATAATAATGTAAGTAAACAATATTCTTCTTGAGAGCTGTCCAAATTAAGGAACAAAAGTTGAACAACCACGGGTTGGGTTTGTATCTAGACGGGTGACCGCCAACAACATCACAACCTGCTCTTTTTTTTTTTTTTTTTTTTTTTTTTTTTGGGGGGCGCCCAAAAAATGTAACCCCCTTTTTTTTTTTTTTTTTTTTTTTTTTTTTTTTTTTTGACGGCGCGGCGAAATGGGAAGTTGCCTTTAAATCCAAGCAGCTTTAATTTTTTCAATCAATGTGATTTCTCAATATTTAGCCTTAAGATACCATGTATCTTAAGATAAATATTGAGAAATCACATTGATTGATCTCAGGTACCATAAGCTTTGTACAAAACAATACAAATAATTTTTTCATTTTCATTTACAACCAACCTCAGTGGTGTAGTGGTTAGCATAGTGGACTTCGGATCTGGAGGGTGATGTTTCAAGTCCAAGTCAAGTCATAAAATTTAGCGTAGTGTAGCGAGGGATGACGTTTGTGACACGCTGACGAGCATCATTTATGCTCCTGCCTAACACACTAGAATCATTCTCCTTTTATAGTGACATATCAAAATTCGTGACATTATTTTTAAAATAAACAGGTAAATTGGGTACCCCTACGGTCATGGGAAAAGAAACCTTTTGGACAGTCCTTCCTTTGCTTCCCACACAGTACAAGAAAAAATTACACGAATTCCTTCAGTTTCTTTTTTTTTTTTTTTTTTTTTACAAATTCCAATAAAAATAGTTGATATACTCCTTCTTCTCTCTCGACCCTCAAGTCCCTTTCCTTTAATCCCTTTTCATTCCTCTTTTCTTGTTTTTTTTTTCTTCATATTCATGGAGTATATTCTTCTCTATTCTTCTTCTTCTTCTTCTTCTTCTTCTTCTTCACGGAGTTCTTTATTGGAATTGATCATAAAAATTTCGCTATGTAGAGTCCATCATGACAGTTTTTTCGTGTGATGTTCACACCAGATTTTTTTTTTTTTTTTTTTTACAAATTCCAATAAAAATAGTTGATATACTCTCCTTCTCTCTCGCTCTCGACCCTCAAGTCCCTTTCCTTTAATCCCTTTTCATTCGTCTTTTTTTTTCTTCATAATATTATGGAGTATATTCTTCTTTATTCTTTATCTTCTTCTTCTTCTTCTTCTTCTTCTTCACGGAGCTCTTTATTGAAATTGATCATAAAAATTTCGCTATGTAGAGTCCATCATGACAGTTTTTATGATTTTCATGATGAAAAAGAGGGACAGAGAAGAAATAGGGGGAGAAAAATAGAAGAATGAATGAATAAATAATATTATAATATCGAATAATGATAGTGAAATAATAATAATAGTAATAGATTTTACATCTACTGTTCTACTCTTAAAGATTTTTTACAATTTTTCTTCGAAAATAATCGAATAATGATAGTGAAATAATAATAATAGTAATAGATTTTACATCTACTGTTCTACTCTTAAAGATTTTTTACAATTTTTCTTCGAGAATATTATTTATTATTTTTTCATTCATAATTTCACAAGAAGAATGGATAAATGGATTTTTTGATGTTTCATTGTTGGAAATTTACAATTTGATTGTTTGTGGAAAAAATAATGTCCCTTCAGTGAAGGATGGTAAATTAAAAATGATGGTCATCCAATAATTTCAATAAAATAATATTTCCCTAATCCTTAAAAAGAACTTTTTGACAAGCATAAATGCGACGACGTTCCTCACCTAATTAACTACTCCAAATTTCATGACTTGACTTGGACTCGAACTAGTATCCTCCACATTCAAAGCCCACCGTGCTAACCACTGAGGTTGGTAAATTATTAGGAAATAGCCAGTATTTTACAGGATTTTAACTGCCCTTAATTGGCCTAGAGCCAATAGTCAATTTCGCCCTTTCATACACTTTTGTCTCCTTATTTTTCAATTCCGCCTCTACGCGTCTGATCTTAAACGATTGTAATACCTATAGGTAGTGTAATATATTTTATTGTTATTTTATTTCATTCACTTCTCAAAGGTCGGTTGAGTCGGTTCTTCTGCACAATTCCCTCTATTAAACGCTAGAGAGATGGAAGTTATAAGGGTACCAAACGTTAACAATAAAATTAGTGGCGAATCCTCCATCTAAGCTAGGGAAGCCATTTCCTTCCTCTCTACAATTTTTTCCTCATTCCCACTTAACACTCTCGAAAACTGTGCTAACCACTACACCACTGAGGTTGGTAAATTATTAGGAAATAGCCAGTATTTTACAGGATTTTAACTGCCCTTAATTGGCCTGCTAGAGCCAATAGTCAATTTCGCCCTTTCATACATTTTTGTCTCCTTATTTTTCAATTCCGTCTCTACGCGTCTGATCTTAAACGATTGTAATACCTATAGGTAGTGTAATATATTTTATTGTTATTTTATTTCATTCACTTCTTAAAGGTCGGTTGAGTCGGTTCTTCTGCACAATTCACTCTATACGATAGAGAGATGGAAGTTATAAGGGTACCAAACATTAACAATAAAATTAGTGGCGAATCCTCCATCTAAGCTAGGGAAGCCATTTCCTTCCTCTCTACACTTTTTTCCTCATTCCCACTTAACACTCTCGAAAAATAGAATAGAATACACCCTCCTCTTATAGGTACTGCCGCGATGAGACTGAATGATCTTAAACGATTGTAATACCTATAGGTAGTGTAATATATTTTATTGTTATTTTATTTCATTCACTTCTCAAAGGTCGGTTGAGTCTGTTCTTCTGCACAGTTCACTCTATTAAACGATAGAGAGATGGAAGTTATAAGGGTACCAAACATTAACAATAAAATTAGTGGCGAATCCTCCATGGGAGCTAGGGAAGCCATTTCCTTCCTCTCTACAATTTTTTCCTCATTCCCACTTAACACTCTCGAAAAATAGAATAGAATACCTACACCCTCCTCGATGCCTCGATGAGACTGAAATGTCCCTTTACTTCCGCAGTCTAAACGGTCTTTTCTATTTGGTAACCTATTTTGAAACAAAAATTACATTTTTTAAAAAAACTTTGCTAGAACTTGAAACAAAAAGAGGAAAAAAAGTATAATACTTAAAATAAAAGAGGAAATAGAAATAAAGAAGGGGGAAAAAAAGACGCAAACTAGGAAGTAGTAATCATTCATATCAACCTGGATTCTAAGACCACCACACCACCCTTTATTTTCTGATCTCACCACTTTTATAGGCCGACATTTTTGGATAGGAACTTGGTCTTTTTTTTCACATTTGTGTTTTTGTGGGGATAGAATACACCCTCCTCGATGCCTCGATGAGACTGAAATGTCCCTTTACTTCCGCAGTCTAAAAGGTCTTATCTATTTGGTAACCTATTTTGAAACAAAAATTACATTTTTAAAAAACTTTGCTTGTACTTGAAACAAAAAGAGGAAAAAAAGTATAATACTTAAAATAAAAGAGGAAATAGAAATAAAGAAGGGGGGAAAAAAGACGAAAACTAGGAAGTAGTAATCATTCATATCAACCTGGATTCTAAGACCACCACACCACCAGCAGATCGGCATAATATATGGGTTTATAGCTTCCCCTTTAGAAAACCTCACCCCACGCCACTGTAAACAATAATAATGAGAATTTCAACAGCAATAATAGAAAAATTCTACCAGTCTGTATCTATCAAATTTGACCTCGAAATTATTAACCTTTTAGCAGTATGGTATCCTTTCAACAAGACTTCTTGGCTGATTTGGGATAGCCTTTGGGAATTTTTGCGTGCCTGGTAATTGGTAATTCTTCTTTTATAGTTTGGTCGAATTTATCGATACCCACACCCTTTTTTCACACATTTCGTGAGAATCGTGAGGGATTCCTTTTCCTTTTTACCCGAAGTTAATCTTTTTTTTCTCTCTTTAAGAGAGGTTTTTTGAGAAGTCATTGTTTCTTGTAAATGCTTTTTTTTATGACTTGCTAAATGACAATTAGATCTGATGCCCTTAAAGAGAGGTTTTTTGAGAAGTCATTGTTTCTTGTAAATGCTTTTTTTTATGACTTGCTAAATAACAATTAGATCTGATGCCCTTATTTAGGTGCAGTTTTTAGTTCAAGTTGAAGAGTTTTTTTTTTTATAGAGAACTGTAACAATAGAGTCTTAAAAGAGGGGGATAGAATAGGAGAAAGTCAGCCGTACCGAGTACGAACAACGAACCTTGTCTTGATAAAGTTCGTCCTAGGACAAAATCGAACCCGTGGTCTACCCTGTACTTTTTGGAAAAGAAAATACAAGAGAAACTTTGGAGAAAAGCCTTGTTTATAGTGGAGAGAGGATAGCAGTGACATTTTTACTTGTGAGAAAATAACCTACCTACAGAGATAAGACGGATCGGCGCGGGGGGGTGCAATAAAAGTTCGGTTATTTATTTTATTTCAGGGGGGAAATTGGAAATCCTAGAAAAAGGGACGGAGGGGGAGAGAGAGATGAGGAAGGAATGGAGGGAGAGAGACAGGGAGGGAAAAAAGGAGGGAGAAATTTCGAGTGTGATTATTTTATGTGTGGTTGTTGATGCGTATTTTTGGTATGTTTCAGGCCCAGAGGGAGAAAGATCCTCTCTTCCTCTCTTTTTCCCCCATTCCCTCCTCTTTTTTCTTCATCTTGAATTTTTCTTTGTCTCTTTCCTCTTATTCTTCATCATCTTCCTTATTTCCTTCTTCACTTTTACTCTCCTTTCTTCATTTGCTCTTCTCCATTTCTTTTTATTCTCTTTTTCTTACTCTTCTCGTCCTCCTCCTCCTCCTCCTCTTTCTTCTTCTTATTTTCTTTCCTCTTTGAATCTTCTTTTTTCTTCTTTTCTTTCCTCTTTGAACCATTTTTCTTTCTAAATCTTCAGCTTCATGTTCTTCCTTTTATTTTTCTTTACTCCCTCCTTTTTCTATTATCTTCGTTTCCCCGTCTTTTTGTTTTTCTCTCAATTGCTCCTAATTTTCCCCTTGTATTGAGCTCCCAAGGCCTGTCTCTAAGGCAGTGGTTCTCAAACTTTTTTTGCATGGTGCCCCCTTTGAGCATATTCTCATTTTTTCACCCCCCCCCCCCCTACCTTACCCAACCCCTCGGTATATTATTTTTACCTATGGGTTTTATGGAATAACAAAACGAGAGTTTGAAACTTTGAGATTTTTTTTTTTATATTCAAGTAAGTAGGTTACCTATTTATAGGTTTTATGAAATAACAAAACGAACCAACCTCAGTGGCTCAAGCATA
>NW_007379587.1:15474-18907 GCF_000475195.1 Diaphorina citri | reverse complement strand
CCGGGCGGGAATCGAATCCGCGGCCTAGCGCTTACAAGGCAGACGCACTACCAACTAAGCTAACTAGGCTGGCAAACATCTTTGGATTGAAGTTGATGCTTTAGCTTGAGAGAGAGCCAGTATTTTGTTAATATCGCCCGTAGAATCCAGCCAGGTTAATATGGTCCTTAATCACCGAAATCACCTAACTGTATTACGGGAGAACTTTCAACCACATCTTTCTGACTCCGCATGAGCTCACGTGACGTGATAGTACCTTTAGAATCCAGGTTGAAGAGTCGTTTACTATATTCGGTGTAGGAGAGAACCTTAGAGAGAAAGGGAAAAGTTAATTCCCTAACTTCCATTTAGGTTAGGATACGCCACTGTTGGTAATATAATTGTATAGAAATACATCAGAGGACTATAAGAAATAGGGGGGATCAGTGGCGTAGCGTGTATGTATGGCACCGATTCGGCAGGTTTTTCTCACCTTCATAGATCAGCTTCCTCTAAAGATAAACTTTTGAAATTCAAGGCACATATTTAGGTAAGGTGTATAAACATACCTTGAGCTCTTAATACCAAGTAGTTCCGGAGATATAGAGGCGCAAAAATCGCAATTTTTTTACTCACTCACTCACTCACTCATCAAAATGTTGAGGCACTTCCCGATGTCGCATAAACTTGAAATTTGGCAGGATAATAGGTCTTGATGAGTAAGTAAAGGGAAAAATCTGAAATTCGGCAAAAGTTGCACTGGGCGCCGCCCGCAGGCGGAAATAACCGCTTTTTGGCGGTTTTTACTAAACGGTTAGAGATATCGTTACCCGACATTTTTTTTTTTATTTTTCTTTTCATATTTACTTTTTTAAAAAGTGACGCTTAGCTAACCGGAATAGACTTTGAACTCTCGGTTGATGACGATTTAAAGCAAGAGAAAAAGAGGGAGAGGAAAAGATAAAGGGAGAGAGAGGAAGAGACAGAGAGAGAGAGAGAGAGAGACAGAGAGAGAGAGAGAGAGAGAGACAGACAGACAGAGAGAAAGACAGAGAGAGTCAGAGAGAGAGAGACAGAGAGAGAGCGAGAGAGAGGGAGAGAGAAAGAGAGAGAGAGGGGGGGAGAGGGGAAAAGGGAGAGAAAGGGAAAAATAGAAAAGAAAAGGAAGAAAATGGAATAGAAAATGATAAAATAAAAAATAGGTATACGTATATATATAATGAACACGAGGGTACTTTCAAAATTTAGAAAAAAAAAGAAAGTAAAAAAAAAAAAAAAAATGTTAAAAAATGCCTTTTGTCCTCAATCAGAAGTTAGGTCATTGCGATTGTCTATGCAAGAAACGTAAAAAAGAGGAGAAAAAAAGAAAATACCTACTCAAAATTGGCAACAGTAATAGGTAGGTATGTACATATTACAAGTTACAAGTAGGTATAAGTCTGTATTACTCTAACTGATATTCTGTACCTACTACCTCCATAACTGTAAGTATGGAAGTCTAATGCTGTTTTAGAAGGATTTCGAAGGGGGTAAAAATCCCGTCAAAGATAGATGGACGGACATTTATTTTTCTGTGTCAATTTTTTTCTAGATTTTTTTTTTTTTTGCTCTTTGCGTTTTGCTGAGACTTAATTTTGTTGCTTCCTCATAACATTGTACTTCTGGTAGAGATTTAAGAGGTTTGATAGAGGGAACTGTAGAAACGGAGGCCTTATCGTCCCGAAATCGAGAGAAGGAGGACAGGATGGGAGAAAGCCAGCCGGCCGCCGTTCTGGGAACGAACCCTATCTGTTTAGACTAAAGTTCGCTTCAGGAGGCTGTGGCGATGGCGTTATAAAAAAGAACTGCTCTTTTCAGCGTACTGCTTTTTCTACTGAGGCAGTTTTTCATGCATCTACCTAAGCTTGTGGAGAGGCAAACATATACCTTTCAACATGTCAGAAAGAGAGAGAGAGGAAGGAGAGAAGGAAAGAGAGATAGGGAGGAGAGAAAGAAGAGAGAGAGAGAAAGAGAAAGAAATAATATTAACGTTTTCCATTTTCACACGTGTCAATAAGTTGATATAACACATGTGTAAAATAAATAGGAGTGAGTGAGATAGAGGCAGTTTTTCATGCATCTACCTAAGCTTGTGGAGAGGCAAACATATACCTTTCAACATGTCAGAAAGAGAGAGAGAGGAAGGAGAGAAAGAAAGAGAGAGAGGAAGGAGAGAAAGAAGAGAGAGAGAGAGAGAGAGAGAGAAAGAGAAAGAAATAATATTAACGTTTTCCATTTTCACACGTGTCAATGAGTTGATATAACACATGTGTAAAACAAATAGGAGTGAGTGAGATAGAGGAGGGAGAGAGAGAGAGAGAGAGAGAAAGAAATGAGGGAGAGAGAGGAAGAGAGAGACATCAGGGAGGGAAAAAAGGAGGGAGAAATTTCGAGTGTGATTATTTTATGTGTGGTTGTTGATGCGTATTTTTGGTATGTTCCAGGCCCAGAGGGAGAAAGATCCTCTCTTCCTCTCTTTTTCCCCCATTCTCTCTTCTGTTTTCTTCATCTTGAATTATTTTTCTTTGTCTCTTTCCTCTTATTCTTCATCATCTTCCTTATTTCCTTCTTTCCTTTTGCTCTCTTTTCTTCATTTTCTGTTCACTATTTCTTTTTATTCTCTTCTTCTTACTCTTCTCCTCCTCCTCCTCTTTCTTCTTCTTTTTTTCTTTCCTCTTTGAATCTTTTTTCTTTCTAAATCTTCATCTTCATGTTCTTCCTTTTACTTTTATGTGTGGTTGTTGATGCGTATTTTTGGTATGTTCCAGGCCCAGAGGGAGAAAGATCCTCTCTTCCTCTCTTTTTCCCCCATTCTCTCCTCTTTTTTCTTCATCTTGAATTATTAAAAGTCTCTTTCCTCTTATTCTTCATCATCTTCCTTATTTCCTTCTTCACTTTTGCTCTCCTTTCTTCATTTTCTCTTCACTATTTCTTTTTATTATCTTTTTCTTACTCTTCTCCTCCTCCTCCTCCTCCTCCTCCTCCTCTTTCTTCTTCTTCTTTTCTTTCCTCTTTGAATCTTTTTTTCTTTCTAATTCTCCATCTTCATGTTCTTCCTTTTACTTTTCTTTACTCCCTCCTTTTTCTATTATCTTCGTTTCCCCGTCTTTTTGTTTTTCTCTCAATTGCTCCTAATTTTCCCCTTGTATTGAGCTCCCAAGGCCTGTCTCTAAGGCAGTGGTTCTCAAACTTTTTTTGCATGGTGCCCCCTTTGAGCATATTCTCATTTTTTCACCCCCCCCCCCCCTACCTTACCCAACCCCTCGGTATATTATTTTTACCTATGGGTTTTATGGAATAACAAAACGAGAGTTTGAAACTTTGAGATTTTTTTTTTTATATTCAAGTAAGTAGGTTACCTATTTATAGGTTTTATGAAATAACAAAACGAACCAACCTCAGTGGCTCAAGCATA
>NW_007379587.1:0-14482 GCF_000475195.1 Diaphorina citri | reverse complement strand
TTATTATTATTATTATTATTATTATTATTATTATTATTATTATTATTATTATTATTATTTTCACCTACCCAGAAGAAGGTTTTCCCATTAGAGGATTTTTTGAGTCGCCTTTCAAGGAGATCTGAGGCGGTGTAGAATTCAGATTTTCAGAGGGTTTTCCAGAGGGAAATATGTGGAAAGGAAAAGGATAAACCCCGAAACATCTATTGGAACATATCAAGGACACGGAATTTGTGCTCGTTGGTAGAGCTTCATAACAAATCCCGGAGTTTGAAATCTATGTTTTCTACATCTATGGGCTGGGTTTCAAGCTGTCTCCGCCACATACGATAAGACGGTTTGACCCTTTTGACGGACCTAGTGACCCAGGTCTGTGGTCTGTGAGACTGCTGTATGCTGTATGTCGGACGGTCTGAGCGTGTGTGGCAGGCATACAACATAGGCATACAACGTGTGTGGCAGGCATACAACATAGCTAGGAACATAACATTGTAATAGTTAGTACAGGGTAAATCCCGTTTATTGTATAAATAAATACCCATCATTACCTACAATGAGGGAAATATGTGGAAAGGAAAAGGATAAACCCCGAAACATCTATTGGAACATATCAAGGACACGGAATTTGTGCTCGTTGGTAGAGAGAGCTTCATAACAAATCCCGGAGTTTTTGAAATCTATTTTTTTTTTCTACATTCTATGGGCTGGGTTTCAAGCTGTCTCCGCCACACACGATAAGACGGTTAGACCAGACCTAGGTCTGTGAGATTGCTGTATGTCGGACGGTCTGAACGTGTGTGGCAGGCATACAACATAGGCATACAACGTGTGTGGCAGGCATACAACATAGCTACTAGGAACATAACATTGTAATAGTTAGTACAGGGTAAATCCCGTTTATTGTATAAATAAATAAATACCCATCATTACCTACAACGCACAAACCTACATCCATGTTCCTACTTGTACATGATTATGTAGGTAGGTACATGTTTTTTCTTCTTCTTTTCACTATTTATTTACATAATTTCTGCCTTTTACAATTTACATCTGTCTTTGGGATTTTCTTTTTTTTTTTCTCTGTACTAAAAAATATATAAAATAAAAATAAGCGTATAGTTACAAGGAAGCGTAATGCATTTTTTCCCTTAGACCTCTCTCTCTCCCTCCCTCTCTCTCTCTCTCCCTCCCTCCCCTCTCTCTAACTCTCCACAGAAAATTTAAAAGGATGATGATGATGGTAAAATGGAAAAAAAAAAATGTGTAAATCTCCTGATTAAGATTAAAGTTGTTGGAAACGAAAATTAAACCATGCGAAAATTCGCTCTTTCTCCGCCATTTTTTCTCTCCCCTCCTTTTCTCCTTCACCCTTCCTTTCCCCTCTCACTGTAAATTACTTCTTCTTCCCCCTCCCTCTCTTGTGCAAGCACTTACCTTACAATTTACCTTGAGAAGAAGAAGAAGAGAAGAAAGATTAAAGTTGTTGGAAACGAAAATTAAACCATGCGAAAATTCGCTCTTTCTCCGCCATTTTTTCTCTCCCCTCCTTTTCTCCTTCCCCCTTCCTTTCCCCTCTCACTGTAAATTACTTCTTCTCCCCCCTCCCTCTCTTGTGCAAGCACTTACCTTACAATTTACCTAGAGAAGAAGATGAAGAAGAGAAAGAAGAAGAAGACGAAGAAGAAGGCGAAGAAGAAGAAGAAGAAGAAGAAAACTAGTTGAGTGACATTTCTGCCTTCTTGTCCCATGTTTTTTCCCCTCCTTCCCAGGTTGACTTTTTTTACCCCTCCTTACCCTATTTATTTTTTTACATTAAAATAAAATAAACACCCCCCTACATGGACGTAATGTGAGAAAACCAACTAAACTTGACCTGTAAATAATACTTGATAGAAAGAGGAAAACAAATTTGATAATTAAGTTTTGGTTGTATTTTCCATTCACTGTAATTGTTTATTTTTATTGACTGTATTGTTGAGCTAACGTTTATTTTTCAGATACTCATTTTGTTTTACCTGTATGATACAAGAAAGAGAGAGAGAGAGAGAGAGAGAGAGAGAGAGAGAGAGAGAGAGAGAGAGAGAGAGAGAGAGAGAGAGAGAGAGAGAGAGATGTTTCACTTGTCCTTTTTGGTTTGTTCTTTTCTGTTTCCTTTTCGTCGTTCTCGTGTATTGACATTTGACGAATAAGACGAAATAGAAAATGATAAAATGGAAAAAAAAAAAAAAAAAAAAAATGATGAACAAATTTAGGTAGATAGGTACCTAGTTTTAAAATTTAGATATTAAATTAATTTTAAAAAAATGCCTTTTTTGTCAATCAAAAGTTAGGGCATAGCGCTTTTCTGTGCAAAAAAAAGTCATGAAAAGAGGAAAAGAAGAGAAATTACATACTCTAAATTGGCAACAATATTACGTGTAGGTATTTCTCTAGCTGTAATTCTGTATCTCCATAACTGTATGCAAGACTAAAATGCTGCCTCTAAATTGGCAACAATATTACGTGTAGGTATTTCTCTAGCTGTAATTCTGTATCTCCATAACTGTATGCAAGACTAAAATGCTGCTCAGAAAGATTTCGAAGGATGTACAAAAGAGGGAGATAAAGGAAATAAACACAACACAAAACAGAACTCAGATAATTCCCCAAAATAAGGGGAAGATGAAAGGAGCTGATAAAAGTGATAAAGGAGTGTGAAAAACTAAATGGGAGACAGGAAACAGAGTGAGGAACGACAAAACAGAACTCAGATAATTCCCCAAAATAAGGAGAAGATGAAAGGAGCTGATAAAAGTGATAAAGGAGTGTGAAAAACTAAATGGGAGACAGGAAACAAAGTGTGAGGAACGGAGAAAAAGAAAGAGGAACTTGGGAAAAGAAACAGGAACTCAGAAAGATTTTGGAAAGAGGGATTTCGGAAAGGGAACGAAAACAGGAACTTGACAAGATTTGGAAAGAGGGAACTTGGGAAAAGGACTGAAAGATTAGAACTGGGGGGAAAAGGAACCAAAAGAAGTGAGGAATTTGGGAAAAGAAACTGAGACAGGAAGGAAATGAAATGAATATGATGTAAAGAATTGAGGAATTGAAGAAGAAAGATAAAGTGGGATTGTAAGAAAGAGTTTTTGAGAGTATGTTCTTGTTGCAAATCAAGTTTTTTTGTTATCAATAGGGGAAAATGAAAAATAGATCGCTTTTTTTTGTTTTATTATTGTAAAACAAAAATAAAGCGATCTATTTTTCATTTCCCCCCATTGACTTTAATTTGTTTTACTAAGTGTTGTGTATACCCTTGAAAGTTCTAATTTTTAACAAGTTTTTTAGCGAGACTATAGCTAAAGAGATAAGGCTCGTTCTCGGAACGGCTGCCTTTCTCCAATTTCTATCACACAAAAATCCAAATCCCTTGTGCTTTTTCTGGTACCAACCTACATAATTTTATACGTATTTACCTAGATGTATTATTTTTACATCATTAAATCATTACCCCTGAACTTCTGTACCTTTTTACCTTGTCTTTTTTTTTAATCCTGACTGAATGTTTGACTAATAAGGTAGACTGCTGTCTTTCTCCCGGGCATGAAAATAACAAGCTGGGCCCGTCCCTCCGGGAATTTTTTAGCCCGTAGTTTACTCGATCGTGGTTAAAGAAAATCAGTACCGCTTCGCCCTCCCTTGTTTAAGGTCGCGCTGCGCGCTCCCTGGGGCTTCGCACGGCTGTGCATGCGGTCGCGCTTATCGCTCCTGGGGCTTCGCACGGTTGTGCATGCGGTCGTGGTTCGCGCTTCCTTGTTTACGGTCGCGCTGCGCGCTCCTGGGGCTTCGCACGGTTGTGCATGCGGTCGTGGTTCGCGCTTCCTTGTTTACGGTCGCGCTGCGCGCTCCTGGGGCTTCGCACGGTTGTGCATGCGGTCGTGGTTCGCGCTTCCTTGTTTACGGTCGCGCTGCGCGCTCCTGGGGCTTCGCACGGTTGTGCATGCGGTCGTGGTTCGCGCTTCCTTGTTTACGGTCGCGCTGCGCGCTCCTGGGGCTTCGCACGGTTGTGCATGCGGTCGCGCTTCGCGTGTGATGGAAAGAGGGAGAAAGAGAGACAAGAGATGGAGATAGAGAACTAGTGAGTAGGAGAGAGAGAGAGAGAGAGAGAGAGAGAGAGAGAGAGAGAGAGAAAGAACATGACACGTTAACTAAGGGAATTTCGGGAACATTTTATTATTCAGATTTTAACTCTGTGGGATTTTTTTCGTTTTGTTTTGAGGGCACAATTTTATCCCAAATTGACGTACAAGTGAGAGAGAAAGGGGAGGGAGAGAAGGGGAAGAAAGAGAGAAAGAGTGAGGGAGGAAGGGAAATATGGAAGGGGGGAAGGAGGAGGAGAATGGAGAGAGGAGGAGGAGGAGGAGAAGGAGGAGGAGAAGAAGGAAAACTGAAAAGTTTGAACTCTGATACAAGAAAGTAATGCGGTGGTTCAGGAACGGTTTGATGTGCCGGGGTTCGCGGGTTCGAAACCATGGGTCGGAATAAAAAAAATCTGGTGTGAACATCACACGACTTTCTATTACATTTGCGGAATACGTATTTGAAAAAAAAAAATGAAAATTTTTCTAAGTCCCGAGCCTGAGCCGCCTATGGCGGCCAATTTTTGGTCGAAAATTTCCTATCTTAAAATACTCCCCATGTAATGAGGGATAATTAAAAAGTGTCCAAAAATTTAACTTTTTTTTTTTGAAAATAAATCGAGATCAAAAATAAAACTTGGATCACTATACGAAAACTTCACCGTCGATTTTACTGTCTTTCCTTCTGAAAGACAAAAAAAAAAATAAAAAAAAAAAAAAAAAAATAAATGAAAAAGAGGGTAAATTTAATTTCCCTTCGTGAGGGTCAAATTTCTAAATCTCGGCGACCCTAGTTAGCCTGTTAACACATGAGCGGGCCTCTGTCACCATCCGGGAATTTTTTCGTATTCTTAGCGTTACACCCAATAAACCTCTTTCTATTAACTCTATATTTACAGGTCATTGCCGCGCGACTATCCTACCCTCTTTGGTTAGTTTACATATTCACTTATTAACTAGTACTTGCTAACTCTTGATTTTAATCTCATATGACTATGCTTAAAGTTTTGCTCTTGTATTTATACACCATATTGAGGAAGGCCCTCGTGGGTCTTCACAGGTTCCCCTTTATTCCAAATATATATTATTGGTTGTCGGTTCCAACGTTATCTTCATCTCCATTATCATTACACGGCCATGGGAGATATGACAGCCTTTATGCGCGCTTTTTCGTATATAATCCATTCGTGAGAGTAGACTCTCTTATATCTATTTAGCGGATATTCACTAATAACCCTGGTCTCTATAAATTATACGTATCTGAAGTGTGAGGATCGTAAGACAGCACACGCTTGAACCTATGATACAAGAAAGTAATCGGTGGTAGAAACGGTTTCGAAACTATTACGAGATCAGACGACCGAGTACAATGGTACGTAACCTAGATAGAATAAAAAAAGGCATTTCCAAAATATTGTGTTTATACACCAACAAACCATTTTTTGCTTGGTTCTTTGCCAATTTAACGATAATTCTGAACAAATTTGCAACGATATTGTATGACGTGAGGAGGGAAAAAAAAAAAAAAATTTGATATATAAGCAGGTCAGTCATATGCTGTTAGGATACAAGTCTTTTGCATATGGAAAGCAAGATGGAACTATATAACGACCAGTCCGACATAGTGAAACAGACTTCCACTGAAAAGACAAAGAAGCGATCAAATGATACGTCCGTCCCTTCGAAAATACAGTTAGTACATTGAAAAGTAAATCATCCCTTGGAAGGCACGGGACGCTTAAAAAGAAAAAAAAAAAAAAAATGACACGAAGGAACAGTGGTTGGAAAATTGTACCAACGTTCTATATCTCTCTTTGGCTAAGGGCCCCCAGGCCCTTTAGCCCTTATTATAGATAATAACCGACACTGAGAGACAAGAGGTTGTGAGACTGGAGAAACTTTCTCTACTGGTCTGCTCTCTCTCTCTCTCTCCTCTCTCTCTCCTCTCTCTCTCTCTCCTCTCTCTCTCTCTCTCTATTCTCCTCTCTCTCATCTCTCATCCCTCTCTCTCATTCTCTCTCTCTCTCTCTCTCTCTCTCTCTCTCTCCCTCTCTCATTCTCTCTCTCATTCTCTCTCTCTTTTCCTCTCTTCTTCTTCTTCTTTTCTCCTCTCTTTCTGCTTTTTTTGGGATCTAAGGCAATTTTTTTCGTGATGGGAAGGTTTCTATTTTTCTCGACTCGTAGCTGTTTCGTACAACTATGAACCTACTTGGTTAGTCTGGCTGGGGGGGGACGTTAAACAGGGAGTATACCAGCCTGAATTCCCCTTGCTAAAGAAATAGCAAAGGTTGAGTGCGAAGGGCATCCACTCGTAAAATTGGTAGCCAAAACCAAATGCCAGCCCAAAGCAATCACCCTAGTTAGGGCTGATTGAGAGGCTGACGAAAAACGCCGACCCCGTCTGAACGCGGGAAAAGGCGAATAACAAGAAGATGTACCTAAACAAGTTTTTTCTTACTTAATACGTATAAATTTTACCTATGAAATACATAAGACCTTGTTTAGACTGCTGGGGTAAAGGGACTTTTCAGTCTCATTCTGGCAGTATAAGAAATACATAAGACCTTGTTTAGACTGCGGGAGTAAAGGGACTTTTCAGTCTCATTCTGGCAGGATATACAAGGTATATTCTATTCTACCTGGAAAATATGTATACATTTTCTTCGTATCCAAAAACGTGAAATGTATTCAGGTTTTCTCCAAATCTTCTCTTGAAACCTGCTGTTGAGTAGTGAATTTCCCAAAACATAGCACCAACTGCCTGCAGGTAGGTTTTGGAGAGAATATATACACGCTTTCAACTCGGATGTCATACAGGGTGTTTGGAATAAATGGTGACAACACTGTCTTCTAAATGGACAACATGTTCTGCTCTTTATTGGCCTCTAACATTGGGAGCGTTGTCGTGTAACTTTTAGTAGCATGGTGTCGCGCGATGCCTCCCGAAAATCCAAACCTATGAAAATGATAGGTCTACTTTTTTCTAGGAAATCTAGGGACTTAGGTCTACTTTTTCCCCCCCAATACTTTGAGAGGTCAGTATCATTTCATAGGTTTGGCGCTACCAAGGCCGGCCGTACTCTATCGGGTAGAACTTGAGAGGTGCGCCTGTCCATCTGATAATGAATGGCCGACCTATAAGTCCTTCGACTATACTGAAAGAAAAAATAATATTAGGCCTGAAAGAAAAAACAATATGAAGTTAAAACTTAAGATCTCAGTTCGTCCAAAGTGGGAGGGACCTTTTATCGTCGCCATCCTGTAGAAATTCTACGGGGTTTTTCGATGGGAAATGTAGACGGAAAATGTTTAGTGTGAGACTTTTCGAGCTGAATTTCGCCGGGAAAAACATCGAATGTAACAAACTTCTGCTTCTTCCTAAGAGATTTTGGCGGGTCTGATGCCGAAATCGTGTTCTTGGTATACCTTCTATCGTCGCTTCAAGCACGAAAAGGCGCAAGTGCAAAGTTTGGTATTTTATAGGAGATTCAAAAATTGGGTTATTCATGATTGTTCAATATGTAGCCTATTTAGCTTGGAAGGTATCCTTTTGAGCGCTAGGTCGAGGGTTTGATTCCCGTCCAGGGCGAACTTCATCCTGACTGGACGAGGTTCGTTCTTGGAACGTCTGGCTTTTTCCTATCCTGTCCTCAGTGTCCTCCTTCTCTCGATTTTGGTACGATATATAGGAGCTCTGTTGTTACGGTTCCCTCTAGCTGCGACTATATTATCCTAAAAAGGCTATATTTTTGGAACTTACGCCTTTTCGTTTCTCTGGAGACGATGCTCAGAGAGAGAGAGAGAGAGAGAGAGAGAGAGAGAGAGAGAGAGAGAGAGAGAGAGAGAGAGAGAGGAGAGAGAGAGAGGGAGGGAGAGGTAGCGAGAGAGAGAAAGAGAAGAAGGGAGGTAAAAACAAAAGCAATATATTTCTCCATATAAATTTGAAAATAATGCGTGCGTGAAATATAGGGAGAAAGGAAGAGGGGAGGGAAGAAAAATGGAGGGAGGAAAGGAATAGAAGAAGAGAAATGAAGGTGAAGGGAGAGGGAAGAAAATAAGAAGGAAGAGGAGGTGAGAGGGAAGGAGGATGAATGAAACTAGAAAAAGAACTCGAGGAAGAAATATAAAATAGGGTAAAAAGGGAGAGAGAAATTACCTAGACATTATAAAAAGGGGGAGACATTAACATTACCATGAAGGGAGAGGGAAGAAAATAAGAAGGAAGAGGAGGTGAGAGGGAAGGAGGATGATTGAAACTAGAAAAAGAACTCGAGGAAGAAATTTAAAATAGGGTAAAAAGGGAGAGAAAGAAATTACCTAGACATTATAAAAAGGGGGAGACATTACCAGAAACCGACTGCACCTGACACTCCTTTGGCTGCTTTCCCTTTCTCTTTTGCCATATCATGTATACTGAAACATTTTGATATCTTCACATAGGTACCTATGTTACTATGTAGTTCATATACCTTGTACATGGGAATGTCCTGAGGAAAATCCTTTCTTTATCCGATGGTACATAGCTATGTACATAATTATAGTATACCTACATACGCTAGGATTTATTTACCTGTTAGGATCAGATCGAAGGAAAAATCTTTCAGTCCCTGGCACTCACAGCTCGGACATTAAAAAAGGAGTGTCCACAGGTTCACACATAGTCGACAGAAACTTGTACTTATGTCATGCGATTTACACTACCTCGACAACATAGATTCGGCTCTTCACCTCGTCGATCGACGGCGTCGACTATGTGTGGACACAGCCTAATAAAGAAGGAGAACAAAAGGAAGAGATATTTAGATAAAGAGGAATGAAGAGGGAGGGAGAGAGAAAAATAGAGAGAACTCAAGCGAGAGGGAGAGAGAGATGAAGGAAGGGAGAGAGAAAGAGAGAGAGACAAAGAGAGAGAGAGAGAGAAAGAAAGAGAAAGATAGAAAGAGAGCCCCCCCTGAAAAGTCCTACAAGTGACTTGACGCTTTATTATCGCTATCTCTGTTCAACTTGAAACTTTATACCTATTATTATTATTATCTACTTTTTTTTTTTATTGACAATAGAAAGTTAAAAAGAACAAAGTTTTTCCAACAAATATTGTACCTTCCTTCTTTGACTTTATTCTACCTAGACTTTTTTCTTTTTTTTTTTTTTTTTCAAGGCAATTTTTGAAGTTTAATTTAAAAAGTTAAATGCGAAGATATAACACTTTTGACTCGAAGGATGTTTCCTCCTCCTCCTCTTCTTCTTCTTCTTCTTCTTCTTCTTCTTCTTCTTCTTCTCCATCTTCTTCTCCTCCTCCTCCTCCTCCACTTCTTCTTCCTCTTCTTCTTCTCTTTTCTTCTTCTCCTCCTCCTCCACTTCTTTTTCTTCTTCTTCCTCCTCTTCTTCTTCTTCTTTTCTCCTCCTCTTCCTCTTTTTTATTGTTTTTTCTTGGAATTCTTTTGAAGTTTTTTCCTCCGATATGATACCTGGCCTTTTGTTTTGGGGGATGCTGTTTTCCTTGTACGCTTTCCTGGAGATTCATGAATATTTCGAGAAAAATGAAGAGAGAGAAGGAGAGGGAGAGAGAGAGAGAAAAGGAAGGAGGGAGGGAAAAAGCTGACGCCAGAAACTGTGTTGGTTATAGAAGGAACAACGGAGTTCTTCGTCCCGAGATCGAAAAGAGAAAGAGGACAGGATAGTGAAGGGAGAGGGAAGAAAATAAGAAGGAAGAGGAGGTGAGAGGGAAGGAGGATGATTGAAACTAGAAAAAGAACTCGAGGAAGAAATATAAAATAAGGTAAAAAGGGAGAGAAAGAAATTACCTAGACATTATAAAAGGAGGGAGACATTACCAGAAAACCTGCCTCGGTGGTGTAGTGGTCAAGGCGCTCGCCTGGACCGTCTCTCCCTCTCTCTCTCTCTCTCTCTCTCTCTCTCTCTCCCTATCTCTCTCTCTCTCTCCCTCTCTCTCTCCCTCCCTCGCTCCTCTAACATTCTGTTTCAATTTTCCACCAAACTTCAAACCAATATAAAACGCCAATAAAATATCCGTTCCTTCTTCTCCTCCTCTTTCTCCTCCTCTTCATATTCTTCTTCTTTCCTCTTTTTCCCCTCTTCTCTACCTTCTCTTCTCCTCCTTCCTCTATTAAAATAGAAGAGTAATACAGTTAAGTTCATATTATTATAGTCGCACTACTTGAAAAGTTCAATGTTCATAAATTTGAGTCACATAAAAATAACAAAAGTTAAAAAAGAATTGTAGAAATTGAGGAGGAAGAGAGAGAGAGAGAGAGAGAGAGAGAAAGAGAGAGAGAGAGAGGAAGAGGAGGGGGAGTAGGAGTAGGAGAAAAATTTATTTTACCTTTACGTATAGGTACCTATGTACTATAAAGTTATTGAACGAAAGAAGTGAATTCAAAGTTTTTACTCGGCGAATTTTTCTTTCAGTCTTATCTATCTGTTAGCTCCCAAACGGTTTGTAATCGGTATCTTCATCCTTCATCTATTTTATTCTTCTATATTCTCCTCGTGGGAATTTGAAAAAAGTAGATGAAGAAGAAGAAGAAGAAGAAGAAGAAGGGTTAAAAAAGGGAAAAACTAACAAAATATAATAGGGAATAAACCTCTATCTCCTTTTCTTCTCTCCTCCTTCTTCCCCCTTTCTCCTAGTCGTACGCACATCCGTATATTGTGTATGTTCCATGTGTCTTTCATCACTTTGCCCCTCGGGTTTTTGAGGTTTCGGTAGAAGGAAGAGAGAAAGAAGGAGAAGGAGGGAGAGGACAAAGGAGGAGAAGGTAGAAGAAGAACAAGGAGGAAGAGGTAGATGGGATTGAGAAGGGAGTAGGATGAGAAAAAGGAATGTAAGAAGAAGAGGGAGAGGAGAACGAAGATAAGAAGGAGGGTGACAGAAGGAGGAGAGAAGGAAAAGAAGAGGGTGATGGCAAGAGAAGAAGAGAAAGAAAGAAAGAAGGAGAAGAGGAAGAGGATATGTAGGTATGTTGGAGGTTTCTCTCTGGTATATTTCCCCAAGGTACGTTTTTTGGAGTATCGAAATGAAATAGAGAGAGATATGGAGGAGTGAACAAGAAACAAAGAAGAAGAAGAAAGAGAAGAAGAAGAAGAAGAAGAAGAAGAAGAAGAAGAAGAAGAAGAAGAAGAAGAAGAAGAAGAAGAAGAAACGGAGGAAAAGACCAAGAAGAAGAAGAAGAAGAAGAAGAAGAAGAAGAAGAAGAAGAAGTAGAAAAGCAAGAATTCCTCTTTAGGCTGAAACAGTGGAAGCCTAGTTAGCTTGGACCCTACGTCTGTCTTGTAAGCGCTAGGTCGCGGGTTCCATGCCGGCCGGGGCGGATTTTATCCTAAACAGGTGAGGTTCGTTCTGGGAACGGCTAGCTTTCACCTATCTTTCTTCCCTCTCTTCGATTTCGGTTCGATAAGACCAAAAAAAGATGCCTTCTCTATCAGGTACTTCTTCTATCAACACCCTAACACCCTGTATATTTGAGTATACATTTTGAATAGCAAAGACTGATTGTAAACAAAAGATGTGCTCTGTTGTTTACTTCTTCTTCATTTTTCTCTTTGCCACGTGTTGAAATGTTCTTCGAACCAATTTATTTAATTACCTATTTATCAATTTATTTGGTAGACTGGCTGACGGACTATAAACAGAGAGGAGATCAGCGTCTAGCTAGGGGACTTCTTCTTCTTCTTCTTCTTCTTCTTCTTCTTCTTCTTCTTCTTCTTCTTCTCCTTCTTCTTCTTCTTCTTCTCCTCCTTCTTCGTCTTCATTTCGTTCTGGCAATTAAAACAAAAATTAGAAAAATAAATGTGGGCAGGTGGGCCAATAAATGGTACGTTTTTTTAGGTGGGCGAATAAATGGTACACTTACCCCACTTGTGTACTTTCACGTATTATGCGAGAAACGCTTTCCCATATTCCACATCCTAACCACATATTCTGTCCCCCAATTCATTTGAAAGGATTTAAAATGTCCAGAGAAATTGCCGTGGTTTTTCCGAAAGGATAACTCCCAGCTTCTAGTTCGTATCATGTAAATATTTTCTTCTTTTTCTTCGTCGTCGTCTTCTTCTTTTTCTTCTTCTTCTTCTTCTTCTTCTTCTTCTTCTTCTTCTTCTTCTTCTTCTTCTTCTTCGTCTTCCTTTCCTTCTTCCTTTGATTCGTCTATGTGTTTTTGTTTTTCACCCTTTCACCTCTCCGTCTTTGCTTTACCACAGCTTCTCGACTCTTTTTATTTTATACTTTGTATTTCTTCTTCTTCTTCTTCTTCTTCTTCTTCTTCTTCTTCTTCTTCTTCTTCTTCTTCTTCTCCTTCTTCTTCTTCTTCTTCTCCTCCTCCTCCTCCTCCTTCTTCTTCGTTTTCCTTTCCTTCTTCCTTTGATTCGTCTATGTGTTTTTGTTTTTCACCCTTTCGCCTCTCCGTCTTTGCTTTACCACAGCTTCTCGACTCTTTTTATTTTATACTTTGTATATACCTATTTTATTCTCACAATTTGCGTCCTTTTTCGATGAAGTCCCTTTTATATCTTTTCCCCCGTTTATTTTAACACCACGCTTACTTCACAGCCTTTGTAAATATTATTACTGTTTTTAATCAGTAAAATTTAAAAGAAGACAAGGTCTCTGTTTGCTCTTAATACTGTGATAGTAATAATTTTGCATCTAGCAGATTTTGGGCGTGGGTTCAATCCCAGCCGAGGTATGGAATTTTATCCTCAATATAATTTGAGAATTTGACCACAATAATTGTAGTAGCCTACTGGTGGAGTAAAGGGACTTTTCAGTCCTATGCGAGCAGTATAAATAAGCACTATTATTATTATTATTATTACCTTATCTTTACCTTTAAGAGATTTCCCAAGTTTTGTCGTCTCCCTCTCTTTCTCCCTCCGCTTTCTCCTTTTTCTCTAGTTCCATCTTTCTCTTCATTTCTTCCCCTCTTTTTCTCCCTCTCCACACGTTTTTATTTTCCATATCTGTGTCTCACTCTCTTCTTACCTCTCTTTTCTCTCTCCCTCTCCTTCTCTCTATCTCTCTCTCCTCTCTTCCTGATGATGGAGGGAGTGCCTCCGAAACATGTCGGCTTTTAACAAATAAATTATAATAATTCTTTGAAGTTCTGCAAAATATATCTGCCTTTTGGTTCTCCTTATCAAGTTCTCTCTTCGACTTCGGAACGATAAGACAGTCCCTCTCTTAAACCTCCTTAAAACAAACAGTCTCGTCAGATATTCAGAAATAAGGCTCGTTCTCGGAACGGCTGGCTTTCTCCTATCATCCTTCTTTCCTAGATTTCCATTAAACTTCTTTGAAAAAGGGACTTCTAGGACAAAATTCAGTATTTATGTAAAGTAAACAGACGTTAAAATACAAGATACGCCGGTATAGCTATCTAGGCCGCCCAAGTCGTATTATAAACATGAGAACATTTTCGGAACACCATAAAATATCCTGGGAAATGGGAACTTTGTGGGAACATTTGCTTTAGTTTTCCCTATAAAACTTCCATTTTCATTGTTCATTATGTTTTTCTGCAAACTCTACTGCACTCTTAAGTACCTAGAGAGAGAGAAAAAGAGAAAATAAAATGATGTGAGAGAGATAGAGAGGGAGAGAGAGAGAGGGGGAGACAGAGAGTGGGAGGGAGAGAGAGAGAGCAAGAGAAAAGGAAAATAGAAAATAAATAAATAGAATGATGAGACAGGGAGAAGGAAATCAGGAAGGGAGAGAGAGAGAGAGAGAGCGAGAGAAAGAGGGAAGGAGAGAGACAAAGAGGGAGGGAGAGAGAGAGGCAATGCAAAATGGGAGAAGGAGAGGGAAATAAAGTTTTTCACAATTAGAAATTTATTTTGAATTTCAATCACGCAAACATTTCCTCATTGAACAAAACGTTTACCCTCTCTCTCTCTTTCTCTCTCTGTCTTTCTTCCCTCTTTCTCTTTCTTTCTCTCTCTCTCTCCCCTCTCTCTCTCTCTCTCTCTCTCTCTCTCTCTCTCTCTCTCTCTCTCTCTCTCTCTCTCTGTCTTTCTTCCCTCTTTCTCTTTCTTTCTTTCTCTCTCTCTCTCTCTCTTTTCCCTTTCTCTCCCATCAGTAAATTTGTATTTATTTATTTTCCTTTTCTCTCTCCCTCTCACTCACTATTTCTCTCTCCCTCTTTCTTTTTATCTTTTTTCTCTCCCTCGCTCTCTATCTCCTTTTCTCCCTCTTTTTCGAGAGTCAAAACTTCTGTCTTCATCAGTTTTTCGTTCATTTCTGTCAAAAGATATTTGTCAACTAATGGTTGACAACTTTTGAGTTGGAGCTTTCTATGATGGAGTTCTATTTTATTTATTTTTTCTAATTATTATTATTATTATTATTATTA
>NW_007379586.1:18323-46564 GCF_000475195.1 Diaphorina citri | reverse complement strand
TTGAGACAGGATATTGTTTCTACAGTTTGGCATGGGAGTGGTAACTTAAAAACAAGGTTAGTTCACCAACCTTGCCTAGCTCAACCCGGTACATAACCACGACCTTAATCCTATAAAATACTTGACATTCTATCTTTTGCCATATATTCCGAACGGTGTGTCCCATTTTGGTAAAAATTTGGCAAACAATTTTAGCACATTGCAGACCTTTTCTCATCGTTTTTAGTCAATTTTTTTGGCTCGATTGGGCTTTGCGTCCCCTTTTTTCTGAGTTATGAGTAATAAGTCTTATAACCTTTCTAACTACTATACTTACTTTCATCATGATCTGGATCTCCCATGGCATGTAGAGAGATAGGATCATACGCTGCTTCCTTGGTGATAGGTATGGTCGTATTTAAATTGAATTTTTGACCTTCTTGGAGACAATTTTTGACAGCAACATTTTTCAACATCTACTACACACCACACGATTTTTTTTCCCGAACGACAAAAAATGTCCTTGAAGGCAATGTATTAAATGAGAGTGTTCCCACTTAGGCACGGCACGATTTTTTTCCGAACGACAATATCTCCGCGCTGAATCAACTTACAATCAGGATACTCATTAGGGCTCTCCTTCACAATAGCTTCCTTGGTACCTCGTCTCAACTTGAGACTACGCCTCTTGAACGACCCAGTTGACGGCACGCCTGTTGTGGTAGTGCCCCGTCTGAGTAGAATAGGCCGACCCTGACTTTGTTGAGGTGTGGTCACGGGCGGCTCTCTTTCATTTCTGTTTTTATCTTCCCGCTGTTTCATTGCCAGCTTGATGAGTTCGGTTTGCTGTTTCTTTCGCGTTTTCGTGGCCGTCACTAGAGAGCGCTGTGAAATGCAAACGGTAGATATTTATGGCTTGGGCTACAATCTGTTTTTAAACTTGGTTTATGTTTAACTCTTGGATTAAACTATCTGATGGGCTAGAAAGGTTGAAATTAATCAGATTGCTTAATCCAAGTTAATTCTCTCTGTTTAAACTGTTTTATTTTTTCTAAAACCATACTTTACCAGAGTATAGTTAGCTTGGAAGGTAGTAGGCCTGACTTGTAAGCGCTACGTCTCATATTCCTGCATTGTCCTATCCTGTCCTAGTTTAAACTACCTACACAAAAAGCTCACTCTGGGGCTTAGATGTAGGGGCAAACAGTCTTAAAAGTTGGGTTGAGCTTGGTCACGGGCGGGGCTACGCCTTTCTTTTTCTTGTCGTCCGCCCCTGTTACGGCTGGAAGAGGGGGCTGCTCTTCGTTCTAAAACAAATAAAGGATTAGGGCATAAGGAATTGAATTGATTTTTTCCCATGGCCTGTAAGTTTTTTTTCCCAAGAAGTTTGATAGAGGGAACTGGTAACCAAGGAGGTCTTATCATCCCAAAATCAAAGAGAGGAGGAGAGTATAGGAGAAAACCAGCCGTTCCGAGAACGAACCTTATTTGTGTAGGATAAAGTTCGTCGCGGGCGGAAATCTAACCCGCGACCCAGTAGCGCTTCTAAGGCAGGTGTGTTACAAAAAATATTTTCCTCAAAATTTATACAGCCTCATATACCTAAATATCCTTTTCGGATTAAATGAGAATTCAATGGGAAATAGAAGATGGGAATGGTGAATATTTAAATTTCCGGCTCGAAGGACCAAAAAATCAAGAGTGAGACTAGTGAGAGAAACTGCAACTGATTTGGGTTTCATATTCAACCCCCCCCCCAAAACAGATTTAATAATATCACAAAATTCGGTCATCTTCATTACCTACTTCATTATTCAAACACATTGGCCATTCATTAACTTCTTTCTCTATTCTTAAGTAGTTATTAGGTATATTATTCTTACTTACATTAAGGAGCGCGGTAGCGCTCCGCCCCGCCAAGTCAAGAAAGTTTGACCGTTTTAAGTACCTCATGACGTTGGTACTATGCATAATTTTGTTCTACTTCATTATTCAAACACATTGGCCATTCATTAACTTCTTTCTCTATTCTTAAGTAGTTATTAGGTATATTATTCTTACTTACATTTTAAGTACCTCATGACGTTGGTACTATGCATAATTTTGTTCTCTGTACAATAAATAAATAATAGCTATTCTCATCTTTCCTTTTTTTTTCACTATTTGTTATCTATTTATTATTATTGTTATTATTTTTTGTAACTGACTTTGTACCATGTACCTATTTTGTGTATTTATGTACAATAAAAATAAAATAATAAAAATATTATTATGCTTACTCACATGACAAGTGACGGTATTGTTGCTGCTCTCCTCTGACTCATTGTCGGGCTCGTGCAGCACAAAGCTGATCTTCCTCTCTCCCTGAGCAGCTGAAATCAAACGTAAAGCCCCGAGATTTCAAACAATGACCTGATATGACCTTAGTATTTAGGTTGTTTGTTACGGGTTTGACCAACCAAACTTGTGGTTGTGTAGCCCATTTTGTGAACAAAAATTCCCGCCCTCAAGTCAGACTGAACCATATTTTTCAGTTGATTGGAATTGAAGCTTCAGTGTAGTTTGAGAGCCAGCATTTTGTCAATAAAAAAAGGGCCTGAGTTAAGTAATAAAGCCCCGAGATTTCAAACAATGACCTGATATGACCTTAGTATTTAGGTTGTTTGTTACGGGTTTGACCAACCAAACTTGTGGTTGAGTAGCCCATTTTGTGAACAAAAATTCTCGCCCTCAAGTCAGACTGAACCATATTTTTCAGTTGATTGGAATTGAAGCTTCAGTAGTTTGAGAGCCAGCATTTTGTTAATAAAAAAAGGGCCTGAGTTAAGTAGCTCTGACTCATTGTCGGGCTCGTGCAGCACAAAGCTGATCTTCCTCTCTCCCTGAGCAGCTGAAATCAAACGTAAAGCCCCGAGATTTAAAACAATGACCTGATATGACCTTAGTATTTAGGTTGTTTGTTATGGGTTTGAGACCAACCAAACTTGTGGTTGTGTAGCCCTCACAATAGTCAACAAACCAAAAAAAAAAAAAAATCAACTAGGTAATAATGCTTGTAAAATAGTAAAATCATCTGGAAAATATTTAATCCTTAGGACAAAATTTCATTTGTTTATTTATTTATTTTTTTTTTTTTTAATAAATATGACAAACTGGGACATCACCATATTAGGACAGTTTCCTCTAACACATCACAACTCAGAGAGTAGACGGACAGACAGACAAAACTTCTTGCATCATGCTTGTAGAAAACTGCATACCCAAGTCTCCAAAAATTATACATATGACCACAAAAATGCCCAAAAAGTCATAAGGTTAAGGTTTATAGGCTTTTCGGAATTATTTATAATGCTGGACAAAAATTAGAGGAATTTTAATTAGGTATACCAAACATTTTAAAGGCACCCTTGATAATTTTTAATCAGCTAGGTATCTGAAGGATTTAACTTAGGATAAATTCACATTTTTAATCGACTGTTGCTAAATATTTTTTAAAGGGGTGATTTTTTTTTAAATAATTTTAATCAGTAATTATTCAATAATCAGTTGTTTGATAGCTTATTACTATTTTTTAATTACTAGCTCTTGTTTTTCTTCCAAAACTGAGAATGCAGGCGATCATGCGCAGCGCGATCGGGCAGTCGGCGCCGTAGTTGTTTTCAATGGCTGCAAGAGATTTTCCGCGAACAATTTAGGATAGAATCATATTTTTAGATCGAGTCACCTTCTTCTTCCTAGCCTTTTCCTATTTAAATAGAGTCCTTTCTTAACAGTCTCTTCCAGTGACCGAGAGAAACAATAGTTTCAAGTTGTTTCAATAAGTTCAATAACTCTAAAATGGGAACTTTCGTCTAAAATGGGAAACGAGCTTCAGAAGAAGGAAAATTCCTTCCGAAAGGAAAATACAACTAAACTATTTTTATTATTATTATTATTATTATTTTTGATCTGCAAGAAGATGCTGCTAGCGCGGCTCTTTGTCTGTGTGGGCGGGCTGGACGTGGTGCTGCTAGCGACACTTGTGGTGCTCACCAGCGTGCTGATACTACTGGCGCGGGATTTGGTCTGGCTAGGCGGTGTCAGGGAGTACTGCGTGTTGTCTACACTCTTAGCGCGAGTCTTCTGTGAGACGGGCGGTGACAGGGTGGCTTGACTCTCCACGCTGTGTGCCCGCGTCTTGTGTATAGCAGGCGGTGTGAGGACTGAGATGCTGTCGTGTATCGCCTTGTGTATGGTGGGCGGGGTCAGGGTGATGGCAGGTTCACGGGGTTTGCCCGGCACTTCTAACTCTACTACAGGGAGCCCCGGCTCGGTTGCTATGGAGACGCTACTTGTGCGGCTACTCGCCATACTGAAGCGACTCTTAGACTTGGCGAGGGCGAGCACACTACTCGCACGGAATTTCCAATGTGACGAGATCGGAGTGAGCGTTGAGACGCTACTGGCGCGCGCCTTGGACTCGCCAGTGACCAAGGTGCATATGCTTCCTTGGCGACTCTTAGTTCCAGGGAGCAGGGTAGCAATGCTACTGGCGCGACTCTTGGCAGGTATTTCCAATGTGACGAGATCGGAGTGAGCGTTGAGACGCTACTGGCGCGCGCCTTGGACTCGCCAGTGACCAAGGTGCATATGCTTCCCTGGCGACTTTTAGTTCCAGGGAGCAGGGTAGCAATGCTACTGGCGCGACTCTTGGCAGGCCCCGCGGAGGGGGGCATGAGGGTGGACACACTGCTTGCGCGACTTTTAGGTTGAGAGGGGAGGACGAGGTTGTGTGAGCCACACGGGTAGGTCACCATTTGAACAGGTAAAGACTTCATGGAGCCTCTGACTGCGGGGAAGTAACAAAGTATAAATCATGGAATCTAGATGCAATAGTTACTAGAAGATCTTTAGGATTAGTACCATGGTAAGATGGGATAAACAAAATTTAATGTAACGCTTAAAATAGGACCAAGTATTTTAAGATTCAAGCGTCTAAAAGAGTCGGTAGACTAAATTCCCGTCTTAAAGGCAAATTTTGATGTTCATATTTAAGCTTATAGTATGAAGCTTCGGAGTCTCAGGACAAATCAAAATTTACTAGAAGATCTTTAGGATTAGTACCATGGTAAGATGGGATAAACAAAATTTAATGCAATGCTTAAAATAGGATCAAGTATTTTAAAATTCAAGCATCTAAAATAGTCGGTAGACTAAATTCCCGTCTTAAAGGCAAATTTTGATGTTCATATTTAAGCTTATGGTATGAAGCTTCGGAGTCTCAGGACAAATCAAAATGAAGAATAAAGGCTTTTAACGAAAGCGTTAATGAATACCTACATATTACATTATGTAGTTCCTGGGAGATTCGAGTCATCATGGTTCTAAAAAAGAATCACAAATAATTAAAGAAGCTTAACAACAGACATATAAAAGGCATGGTTAAAATATTATAAATATTGTAGAAATGTTTCATTTTAGAGAAAATTTCAAGTTTCCAGTGAGCTTTGAAAGAGAGAAATCCGTAAAGTTTGAAAGAGCGAAAATGTTACTCTGTAGAGACAGAAGAAAAAAAATATACCCGTGAAAGAAATCACAGTGGTGTAAGCGGAAGACTTTTTACAAAAGTATTTTTACAAAGCAGAAGGCTATTGTAGTTAATACATAATTAGTAGTTAATACATGTAGTTAATACAAGCAGAAGGCTATTGTAGTTAATATATTATATTGTGAACAAAATAAATAAATTATATAAATAAATAAGGTTCATTTAAAATTGAAATGGAATAAAGGTTTATAAAAAGTTTATTTAAAATTGAAATTGAACAGATCCTCCTTTACATGATCACTTACCCGAATCCTTGTCTGCAATGATGTTTTACTATAGGAATGATTGAGTCTAGCGGCAGCTTGATGAACTAGAGCACTTTCCACGGGAGAATCACTACCATCGTGACTATCCAGTGACTCGGATCTACCGTGATCCTTCTTGAACCAACTCACTGAAACAGAATTAGAATAAATGTAAATGCAAATGTAAATGTAAAAGCAATTTCTTTGTGTTATTATGTCACAACTTTGGTGCTCACTGCAGCATTGTAGGATTTTTTTTCCCAATATCTCAATAATCCTATCATCCAATGTTTACCTACCATGCTGGCACCGGTCGCTATGCGCATTTACATGTCATAGCTACTCATTTTCCTCACGAGGCTGAGTGGGCCCCGCAACAGCCTGTCACGGAATCAACTATCTGCAGATACAAATTTCTTGACCCCGCCGGGAATCGAACCCGGGTCTCCCGCGTGCAAGGCGAGTGCAGTGACCACTACGCCAACTTGACCCCGCCGGGAATCGAACCCGGGTCTCCCGCGTGCAAGGCGAGTGCAGTGACCACTACGCCATGGGAGCTGACTGTTAGAATAGAATTAATCTAATTAAAAGTGTAGGGAACTACAAGAAGAAAAAATTATCGGGAAGGTATATTTGGGAACTGAAAAGTTTGGTCTGGAAATTTCGGCCGCGGCTGGGATTCGAACCCAACTCCTCCAGGTTGAGAGTCAGTGTTCTCAAGCATTCGATTACAGAGCTGGGCAAAGACGCTAGTTATATCCTAAACGGATAAGTTTCGTTCTCGGAACACGAGTGCAGTGACCACTACGCCATGGGAGCTGACTGTTAGAATAGAATTAATCTAATTAAAAGTGTAGGGAACTACAAGAAGAAAAAAATATGGGGGAGGTATATTTGAGAACTGAAAATTTTGTCTGGAAATTTTGGCCGCGGGTGGGATTCAAATCCAACACCTCCAGGTTGAGAGTCAGTGTTCTTAAGCATTCGATTACAGAGCTGCGCAAAGACGCTAGTTATATCCTAAACTGATAACATTCGTTCTCGGAACGGCTGGATTTCTGCTGTCCTGTCCTCCTTCTCTCTTCCATTTCCGGACTATAAGATTTCCGTTATTCAATTTCAATTCAATTCAATTATTTTTTATTGTTTAAATACATGATAGTATGTTAACAATGTTTTTATACATAATACAATTAGAGACACAAAATATATATTAATATCTACATCTAATGACAGTAAAATATCTGATGTAAAATTGAGATGTACAGAGACAGTAAAATTTATCCATCTAGTCAATGTTAGTAAAATATCTGATCTAAAATTGAGATGTACAGAGACAGTAAAATTTATCCATCTAGTCAATGTTAAAATTGTAGGTAAAATATTAGTTGAGAACAGTTACACTTTCATTTTTTTCAACTTACCGATGCCTGACATTTTAGGGGATTTAGGGACCGTTTTGGATGTTTTTGAGTGCGCCAATGCACTTTTTGGGTACTTTTACATCGGAATAGGACTCTTGCTCGAAAAAAATTGTCATTTGGTTGAGCCCCATTGTAGGTAAAATATTAGTTGAGAACAGTTACACTTTCATTTTTTTTTTTCAACTTACCGATGCCTCCAAATTTGGAGCCCTTGATTATATGTTCAGGGACGCCAATGTTTCTCTCGCTCTGTCTCGGAGTTAGGACATGGGAGTGTTGTTTCTTCCTTAGATTACCCAGAGGGGATTGCATGGGCTTGCCAAAGTCGTCTGTTAGATCTGTGTCGAGGAGACTCTGTAAATAAGAGAATGAGGGTGTAGAAACTAATTAGTATGTAAATAGTGTAGAATAGAATAGAATAGAATATACCTTGTTTCCCAGAGGGGATTGCATGGGCTTGCCAAAGTCGTCTGTTAGATCTGTGTCGAGGAGACTCTGTAAATAAGAGAATGAGGGTGTAGAAAATAATTGAGGCATGATCTGGAAGAAGGGCATAACTCGAAAAACATAGTTTCGAAATAATCGCGATTGAAGTTTTCATTTTCAGATGAACACAATGTTCCAGGGTTCACAAAATTAGCCATACCTTGTCGTAGAAAAGAGATAGAAAGATGATCCTTTCACAGTAGTGTTCAGAACAAAATTTACTATCCAAAAATACACACTCCCGAAAAAGGGCGTAAGTGACGTTACGCCCTTTTTACAGATCAGGCCTCAATTAGTATGTAAATAGTGTAGATTACTAGAAGATCTTTAGGATTAGTACCATGGTAAGATGGGATAAACAAAATTTAATGCAATGCTTAAAATAGGATCAAGTATTTTAAGATTCAAGCGTCTAAAAGAGTCGGTAGACTAAATTCCTGTCTTAAAAGGTAAATTTTCATGTTCATATTAAGCTTATGGTATGAAGCTTCGGAGTATCAGGACAAATCAAAATGAAGAATAAAGGCCGAAAGCGTTAATGAATACCTACATATTACATTATGTAGTTCCTGGGAGATTCGAGTCATCATGGTTCTAAAAAGAATCACAAATAATTAAAGAAGCTTAACAACAGACATATAAAAGGCATGGTTAAAATATTATAAATAGGTATTGCAGAAAAGTTTCATTTTAGAGAAAATTTCAAGTTTCCAGTGAGGTCTGAAAGAGAGAAATCCGTAAAGTTTGAAAGAGCGAAAATGTTACTCTGTAGAGATAGAAGAAAATATACCCGTGAAAGAAATCACAGTGGTGTAAGCGGAAGACTTTTTACAAAGCAGAAGGCTATTGTAGTTAATACATAATTAGTTATATTATATTGTGAACAAAATAAATAAATTATAAAAATAAAGATTCATTTAAAATTGAAATGGAATAAAGTTTTATAAAAAGTTTATTTAAAATTAAAATTGAACAGATTCTCCTTTACATGATCACTTACCCGAATCCTTGTCTGCAATTGACTGCAGACTCTGGGCGGAGGTCTGCGAATAGCCCATACTGGAGAGAGCCACACTGCACCGCCTGTCGGTTCGCGGGCAGAACTTCTCCCACGGGGCAAAGGCGGGGCCCCCCATAGGGCCGCGGGTGCTACGTGAGGTCTTCGGCAGCGTCTGGTAGGTTTCGCGCAGGAAGGCGGTGATCTCGAGGAGGAGAATGCAGGCGATCATGCGCAGCGCGATCGGGCAGTCGGCGCCGTAGTTGTTTTCAATGGCTGCAAGAGATTTTCCGCGAATAATTTAGCATAGAATCATATTTTTAGATCGAGTCACCTTCTTTTTCCTAGCCTTTTCCTATTTAAATAGGAGAGAAACGTAAGAAAATGAGAAGTTTTGAAGTTAGTATGCATAAAAGAACATCTTTGAGTCCGATAGTTTTGAAGCCAGTATGCACGAGAAAACATCTTTGAATTAAGTTTGAATTCCAGAACATCTTTGAGCTTAACAATTGAAGCTAATATGTACGTAAGAACATCTTTGAGTTTGAATGTTTTGAAGCCACTATGCACATGAAAACTTCTTTGGTTTTGATAGTTGAAATTAGTCTGCGAGTAAGAACATCTTTGAATTTAACAGGTTTGAAGACTTTGAAGTTAGATTGTACTTTTTTACTTTTTTTAAATCCAAATTAATCGAAAACACTAGCCAAATTTTTCGCTTTAAAAAACTGTTCAAATGATTTTTTTTTTTTTTTCATACTTCAAAACTGTTTAAGATAGTTGAAATTAGTCTGCGAGTAAGAACATCTTTGAATTTAACAGGTTTGAAGACTTTGAAGTTAGATTGTACTTTTTTACTTTTTTCTTTTTTTTTTAATCCAAATTAACCGAAAACACTAGCCAAATTTTTCGCTTTAAAAAACTGATCAAAGGATTTTTTTTTTCATACCTCAAAACTGTTTAAAAAATACCCCTTAAGACAGAAAGACGGACGAACGACAGATATAGGACTTTGACTCACCAAATCCAAGCTAGCTCCTATCAGATAGGAATCCGGTACACTCCCCGGATGACAAGTTTCCAGTAGGAATGAGAAGCGTTGGAGAATTAAAGTACCTAAGTGAAAGTCAGTGATAACCGTGATAGATAAGCGATCGTACTTGTGATAAGAGATTGTACCTTGTAATAGCGATTTTACCTAGTGACTGTGTACTCTTGTTGTGAAATAAATAAACTTAATGTCCTCTAGATTTAAATAAACGAATTCGCGAGTGTTTTTACTAGCACCTAATCTTTACGAACCCGATCCACGCCCACGTATACGAACAATTTGGTGTCGAGAAGTGAGATTAGCGTCTAGTGTTTCGTTTTTCGGTTTTCGTTTATTTTCGAGTTTCGCGAAGTGCGTATCGCACTAACAGTGCTCCCCTTCTTACCTATCGCTGTTTTTATCGAGAGAGCACATTATCTCCTTGAAGGTTAGATTTAAATAAACGAATTCGCGAGTGTTTTTACTAGCCCTAATCTTTTACGAACCCGATCACGCCCACGTATACGTAACAATATATCTATAAAAAATAAAAGAGACTAAAAAAGAGAGGAAAAATGTTGAGCTTTCGAGAATACTCAGATTCCCATCATTAGACCAAATATCGCGAGAGAGTGAGAGATAGATGTTTACGAAAGCTGGAGTCATCTCTCTGCCAGCTTAGTTAGCTAAGAAGATAGCACGTCTACATTTTAAGCGCTAGGTCTCACCCAGAGCGAAATTTATTATAAACAGATAAGGTTCGTTCTCGGAACGACTGGCTTTTTCCTGTCCTTCTTCTCTCTTCAATACTACAAATTCGGAATCTCGACCATGTTCTCCGAAGTCGTCAGAATTACGTCGACTGAGATCTGGAGGAGAAATTATATTTATTTATTAAAATGTAATATTGTACAAATTATTTCATAGCACCGTCTGAACCGGCAAAGGGGGGGAAAAAATGAAATATTTCACAAAATTCTCGGAAAATAAAAACGAAAAGATTGGAATTCAGAGGTATTTCAAAGGTAAATTCTTTGTTAATAATTTTCTTGCAAATCAGTAAACAGGGGTTAAGCTAGATTGCGCGAAGTTAGTATCCGTGAATGGGTGACCATCTGTCCAATCGTGTGCTACTGGCATTTCCCACTCAGTCTGAGTTAATGTGAGGAGGAGAGTAGCTTGGAGCCGAATGATGGATAAAACCCCTGTCACTAAAAACTTCAACTGTTATTGACCGAACGAGAGTGAGGTCTACGGTTTAACTCGACAGCTTTGCATTGGGTTTGGATGAATGTTTGTTCCTCTATAACTCGCGATTGCCTGGTCCGATTTTGATGAACTTTGGTACCCGAGTTTAAAAAATCAATGCACATCACTCATTAAAATCTGGGGTCTCAGAACTGAGTGGGATTCATTTTTGGTCTGAAAGTTTATCTATCAGCCCAACATTCCAGTTTACGTGAAAGTGAAAACTCATACTCACATGCTCCCTGGGCTTCCTCAATGGTGCCATCTTTACGTTTACGTTTGCCGAATCCAAACTTATTCAGTTGATCTTCCACTCTGCGTTTTGCCTTGGTTAGAACTGTATGACCGCCACTGCTGTAAATTGAATGGAAAATACCACAGTAAGTATAGGAGACTCTGGTACTTATACAGTTAGTACAGAAGATGTGGTACTTATATTTTAGATAATTTTGAGTTAGTCCACCTCCTCGATTGTCCTCATAATCATACTGAGAGAAGGTTAACACTAAAGTTAAAGAGAAGTTAAAATTAGGACAATTTTTTTTCTTTTTTTTTTAATATACCTCTTGAAGTACGAGGTATTTATTTTTAACAAATGCTGAACAAAATTACAAGCAATAATATAAACAAAAAAGATAATATTTAAAATGTTCATTAATTATAAGAAATTTGTCCAGTTTTTTTTTTTTTTAACGAAATTCCTCTGTACGGAGTTCTGCATGTCTGGCACTTTAATGGCTTTTATTCCTTGAAAAGCCAAGTTTTCTATGATATACATTATACATAGTGAAAACAAGAAGGTGGTAGATACCTGGATCCACTATGTTGAGATGTTTTACTATAGGAATGATTGAGTCTAGCGGCAGCTTGATGAACTAGAGCACTTTCCACGGGAGAATCACTGCCATCGTGACTATCTAATGATTCGGATCTTCCGTGATCCTTCTTGAACCAACTCACTGAAACAGAATTAGAAATGTTTTACTATAGGAATGATTGAGTCTAGCGGCAGCTTGATGAACTAGAGCACTTTCCACGGGAGAATCACTACCATCGTGACTATCTAATGATTCGGATCTACCGTGATCCTTCTTGAACCAACTCACTAAAACAGAATTAGAATAGTAAATGCAAATGCAGTTTTTTTGTGTTATTATGTCACAACTTTGGTGCTCACTGCAGCATTGTAGGATTTTTTCCCAATATCTCAATAATCCTATCATCCAATGTTTACCTACCATGCTGGCACCGGTCGCTATGCGCATTTACATGTCATAGCTACTCATTTTCTTCACGAGACTGAGTGGGCCCCGCAACAGCCAGTCACGGAATCAATTATCTGCATGATACAAATTTCTTGACCCCGCCGGGAATCGAACCCGGGTCTCCCGCGTGCAAGGCGAGTGCAGTGACCACTACGCCATGGGAGCTGACTGTTAGAATAGAATTAATCTAATTAAAAGTGTAGGGAACTACAAGAAGAAGAAGAAAAAAAATCGGGAAGGTATATTTGGGAACTGAAAAGTTTGGTCTGGAAATTTCGGCCGCGGCTGGGATTCGAAACCAACACTTCCGGGTTGAGAGTCAGTGTTCTTAAGCATTCGATTACAGAGCTGCGCAAAGACGCTAGTTATATCCTAAACTGATAAGATTCGTTCTCGGAACGGCTGGATTTCTGCTCTCCTGTCCTCCTTCTCTCTTCCATTTCCGGACTATAAGATTTCCGTTACACTTTCATTTTTTTTCAACTTACCGATGCCACCAAATTTGGAGCCCTTGATTAGATGTTCAGGGACGCCAATGTTTCTCTCGCTCTGTCTCGGAGTTAGGACATGGGAGTGTTGTTTCTTCCTTAGATTTCCCAGGGGGGATTGCATGGGCTTGCCAAAGTCGTCCGTTAGATCTGTGTCGAGGAGACTCTGTAAATAAGAGAATGATGTAGAAAATAATTAGTATGTAAATAGTGTAATCTAAGAGATTCCACAACCGTGAGGGCACCCTAAGTGACGTAAGACTCTGGGGAGGGAAGAGGAAGGTTAGAGTGATTAGCAAAGGTAAGAGCATCAGATGGGCCATATATGAGATAAGACACACAATACTTTCTATTTGAGATTTAAGTGCTGGGTCAACAAGAGAACGCCGTTTAAATTTTTCAATGGAATTTTTCGTCAACTCTGGAAATGTTATTGTTGTAGCGGTGTAGCTGTAACGAACGAAGTTGTCTCCAGCCAAGTTTACTTGGCCTGTCCCGAACCGCAGTCAACCATCATGAGGACCTGTGTTTTTTCTTTTGAAGCATGATAAATCCTTTATAACTTCCAGCTAGCCAGGCTAGTTAGGGTACATATATATGTAAAAAAGTTATGAATTGTAATGGCTGACAAAGAGGTTGCCCCAACCCTTTACTATCGCAGTCTAAACAAGGTCTTATATATTTGATTGGTAATAACATTACATTTTATGGAACAAAAATCAAGACCTGTAATCTAAGAGATTTAATAATAGCCTAGTTAGCTTAGAATGTAGCGCCTTGTATTACCTGCCACTCACACTCAGACCTTGACCTAGATTTGTCCAACAGTCTGAAAGTGAGTGACGGATAAATCTAGTAGTTAGCTTAGAATGTAGCGCCTTGTATTACCTGCCACTCACACTCAGACCTTGACCTAGATTTGTCCAACAGTCTGAAAGTGAGTGGCGGGAAAATCTAGAGACCAAGTGCCAAGCTTTTTCCGCCACACAGGATTTGACTGCTGACAGAACCAGGTATGTGAGAACTCGGTCTATCAGATGGTTTGAACGTGACTGGCCGGCATAAGTGCTAGGACGCGGGTTCGATTCTAAGTCAGGGCGAAGATTATCCGAAACAGATAAGGTTCGTTGTCGGAACGGCTGGCTTTCTATCCTGTCTTCCTTCTCTCTTTGCTTTCGGTACGATAAGACCTTGGCAGTTTCCTCTATAAAATCTCAAAAGACGTAATGCTAAAGAAAAATAATACTTACAGCACATGTGGACGAGGTGCTTCGCTTCTTGAATAAACTCTTCTTGTTATCTCTCTCTTCTACTATGTAGCAGGGAGATGACGATTCTATGGTATCATCCTGGGAGACAAACACACATAAATGATTAATATCATTAATACAACAAAATTTTACATAAATAAGTTAAAATATATCTATGAAAATAAAAGAGAGGAAAAATGTTGAGCTTTCGAGAATACTCAGATTCCCATCATTAATACCAAATATCGCGAGAGAGGGAGAGATAGATGTTTACCATCTCTCTGCCAGCTTAGTTAGCTAAGAAGATAGCACGTTTACATTTTAAGCGCTAGGTCTCACCCAGAGCGAAATTTATTATAAACAGATAAGGTTCGTTCTCGAAACGGCTGGCTTTTTCCTGTCCTTCTTCTCTCTTCAATTTCGGGACGATAAGACCTTAGCAGTTACAGTTCCATCTAAAAAAAAAAAAAAAATCTTTGAAAAATATGCGGACATACATCCATATTTCCTCTTTTCATAAACATATGTTTCTGCTTATTTCTTCTAGCTACGTTTAGTCACCTGTTCAGTTTGCGGCACATGTCTCACGACACGCGTGGTTTGTATATCCGGTTCCTTGCGATGCGGTTTGATAGCCGTGTCTATTAGCCCGCTCAGTACCACGCGTCGAAACGTACCGCCATGCGCCTCCTTGACGTACTGCATGAGTTGACGTACGTCATGATACATGGCCTGCGGACACGGAATGGGTTAAGAATGGTTAAGACTGTTGAGAGACGCAAGCTTAAAGGAGTATCTTTTTTTTCTGTACTTAAAATAGAATTTTACTTTAGTCTGCAGATTACTTAGAAAGAGAAATATTTAATTAGGTATCTTTACACCCTATGAATGATGGAAACCAGAAAAAACATCTGTCTCGTTTTTCGATTGCAAACATTTCAACGGGTTTCTTTCTGGTGTTCTCGTGTTGACCCGTACCCAGCACCTAAAAGGGAATTATTATGTCTCTTCTCGTCCATCTGATGAGGGACATACTACGGGATGGACATGCTACGAAACAGACCACAGGAGTGTAAAGTAGCAGGTGTTTCATTGCTACGAAATAAAAACGGCGGTAAAACACTCATTTTTTTTTTTAAATCATTTTCTCACCATATTTTCCGGCGTCTTCAACTCCTTGGCGGACCGTATGAATCGCGTGACCAGGGTTTTGAAAGTGGAGGAGAATATCTGCCCCTCCACACCTCCCCTACCGCCGCCAGAACTGCCGCCAATACTCTGACCGAAATTGGCGGCATAGCCTCCGCCCTGGGAAATGGCGTCGGGGGACTTGCTGCAACTCCGCTTCTGATCTGTGAAGGGAATAGAATAGAGTACAACAGAATATGGTTGAATAGAACAGAGTTTAAATTTGAATTAGGTATTTATTTTTGGAAAATTCATTTACCTACAATAAATTCTCTACATTTCTTAGGCTCTGTGGGCGAATGGGTATCACACTGGGATTACACGCCGGAGGTCCGGGTTCGATGTTTTTTTTTTGTTTTGGATACATATGTGAATTAACGATCAGTGGCCGGATCACCAATGTAAAAAGATTATTGAAATTTATTGCACTTCGCAATGCTTTGATATCCAAAAAAAGTCATGAAAAGACTCTTTACCGAAAAGAATTCATGATTTGATTACATGCGAAAATTTGGCACACATGTTTACCAGCTAAGGAACACTTGTTTGTTACTACAATAAATTCTCTACATTTCGTAGGCTCTGTGGGCGAATGGGTATCACACTGGGATTGCACGCCGGAGGTTCCGGGTTCGAAGTTTTTTTGGATACACATGTGCATGGAGTTCGGCCACTGATCGAGTAGCGATCAGTGGCTGCATCACCAATGTAAAAAGATTATTGAAATTTATTGCACTTCGCAATGCTTTGATATCCAAAAAAAAATTATGAAAAGACTCTTTACCGCAAAGAAGTCATGATTTGATTACATGCGAAAATTTAAAACACATGTTTACCAGCTAAGGAACACTTGTTTGTTGGGAGCTATACTTACTTAGAGGGGACAGCAGTGAGTTAGGATCCACACAGAAGCCTACATAGGCGTGAAAGAACTCCAGAATCTCATGGAGGGCGTACTTCTGCACCATATTCTTCATGAACTTGCAGAACAGTTTCGGATTAACCCTCTTCAGTTTGGTGAGCAGTGAGGTGGCTTGGGAGCGGAGAAAGTTGCCTGGGGGGCCCCGCTGACCGTCGCCACAACCGTGAGGGCACCCTAAGTGACGTAAGACTCTGGGGAGGGAAGAGGAAGGTTAGAGTGACTAGCAAAGGTAAGAGCATCAGATGGGCGATAAATGAGATAAGACATACAATACTTTCTATTTGAGATTTAAGTGCTGGGTCAACAAGAGAACACCGTTTAAATTTTTCAATAGAATTTTTCGTCAACTCTGGAAATGTTATTGTTGTAGCGGTGTAGCTGTAACGAACGAAGACCGTGAGGGCACCCTAAGTGACGTAAGACTCTGGGGAGGGAAGAGGAAGGTTAGAGTGATTAGCAAAGGTAAGAGCATCAGATGGGCCATATATGAGATAAGACACACAATACTTTCTATTTGAGATTTAAGTGCTGGGTCAACAAGAGAACGACCGTGAGGGCACCCTAAGTGACGTAAGACTCTGGGGAGGGAAGAGGAAGGTTAGAGTGATTAGCAAAGGTAAGAGCATCAGATGGGCGATAAATGAGATAAGACACACAATACTTTCTATTTGAGATTTAAGTGCTGGGTCAACAAGAGAACACCGTTTAAATTTTTCAATGGAATTTTTCGTCAACTCTGGAAATGTTATTGTTGTAGCGGTGTAGCTGTAACGAACGAAGTTAATGGTCTCCAGCCAAGTTTACTTAGCCTGTCCCGAACCACAGTCAACCATCATGAGGACCTGTGTTTTTTCTTTTGAAGCATGATAAATCCTTTATAACTTCCAGCTAGCCAGGCTAGTTAGGGTTTGACTGCACTGATCCCTATTTATAGTCCCACAGCCACTGGTCTGCTCTGGAACTACTTTCTCATCTTACATATTCTTGAGAGTTCATTGCAACGGTCGTTACATTAGACTTTTTTTAATTTTTAATTTAATTTACCTTATTTATACTGTCGGCTAAGACTGAAAAGTCCCATTATGCTAACAGTTTAAAAAGGCCTCATTTATAAACATCAAGAATAAATACAAACAAAGGTTTTGACATTCTGACGTACTGCATGAGTTGACGTACGTCATGATACATGGCCTGCGGACACGGAATGGGTTAAGAATGGTTACGACTGTTGAGAGACGCAAGCTTAGAGGAGTATCTTTTTTTTTCTGTAGTTAAAATAGAATTTTACTTTAGTCTGCAGATTACTTAGAAAGAGAAATATTTAATCAGGTATCTTTACTCCCTATGAATGATGGAAACCAGATCACTAGCGCGTCGGTAATGCGCGCAAATCTCGTCCGGGTGACCTTTGCGCAAATAGAACGGGGATTCTGAGGAACATGGGACAGGAAGGGGTTAATGTATAATAGGAACATGAGACATGAACAGGTTAATGTATTACAATTTAGATTTTAAGCTACCCTAGTAAGGTTTACCTTGTAAGCGCTAAGTCGCGGGCTTGATTCCCGCCCGAGGCGGATTTTATCTAAACCTCATCTGGTTCGATCTCAGAACGGCTGACTTTCTCCTATACTGTCCTTCTCCTCTATTCGCTTTCGGGACGATAAGACCTCAACAGTTAGAGTTCCCTCTATCGAACCTCTTTAAAAAAGCTCTCTCTCATGATGGACTTAGATCGATTTCTTTCTCTTTGGAATAATAAATAAATACCGTTTGAGTTATTATACCACAACTTTGGTGCTCAAAGAAATACTTCTCATAGTTATAAACATGTCTAGATTCACGGTTGACTAACCGGCCAGCAATCCACAGTCCCGGTGTTCGAGCATTTCGCTCAGATCCTTGGCGCCTCTGCCCAGCTTGAGTTCCGGACTCTGGTAGAAGGACACCTCGATTTTGGGAATGGGTAGAGAGTTGCTCCGACGGCGAGGCTGAGCTTGACAGACCTTCTCTTCGTTCAGATCTCGTAGTCTGAAATAGAAGAAAATTCACACCAGCCTGGTCAGCTTGGAGAGTAGCGCCTCTGTCTTGTTAGAGCTATGTGAGATCGCTGAGAAATATCGTGTACGGCCTGAAAAGGAAGAGAATTGGCAACATTGAAACATAGGGACAAAATTGAAGAAAAAAACTTTTTGAGTTTGTTTTGAAACTAGTATACACGAACATATTTGATTTTGAGAGTTGAAGCTGGTATGTACGTAAGAACATCTTTGAGTTTGTTTTGAAACCAGTATGCATATAAGAATAACTTTGAATCTGATAGTTTTGAAGCCTGTAAGTACCTACTAGAAAGCATCTTTGATTTTGATAGTTTGTTGAAGGTTGATGTTGGTATGCACATGAAAGCATCTTTGATTTTGATAGTTGAAGTTAGTATGCGCGTAAGAACTTCTTTGAATTTACGTAAAAGCATGTTCATTTTTTTTGTCATCCGAAATCTGAATTAATTAAAAACATAAAGTGACTTACCATGAGTACTACACGTAGATCTAAATCCCCATCCCTGGTAATATAGGGCGTGGAAGATGGAGCCTCGGTAACCTCAGACTCGGATGAAGAGTAGGTGATGTTAGAGTCTGTATGAGAGCGAGTCAGACTTGCCTGACGTGAATTCTGACTGCATCGACCGCCTGGCTGACTGAGCGTGTCGAGTTGTGAGTCTATAGAACCCTACGGAAGAAGAAATGGGGTGCGAGATTGTTGTTGTTGTTGTTGTTGCAAATATCGAGTCTTTAGCTACCAGGTCTTTTACTTGATTCGGAATAAAATAAACAATTGGGAATGAGATTGCGTTAATGGCAAATCGGCAAAATTGGGCCATGGGAAAATGGGAAAAATATTTTTAGCGCCGCATGCAAAATTTTTCAAAAATATATTGCTAATTCTTTTTAATGTAAATGTACCTCTTTTCATATCTTAGAAAAAGTACATATATACAGTGACGTCATAGCTTACCTTGGGGCAAGCATTATATTCAGGGGACGGCATAGGGGTGCTCTTGTATAGCGTATCATGAGTGTATCTATGTGATAGGCGGGTTTAATGGGATGTCACGCATGTGCAATGGTGAGAAGTATAACCCACTGACCAAGACTTGGTCCCAAGTACCTGATGGTTATGATAGGTCGAGGTAGGAATGAATCTCCCTCTCTCCTCTCCTCACCAATCCTGAAATCAGAATCATATTGACTGTATTAGGTGTTGTAGTTGTTGTAGCGGCTTCAGCTATAGCCGAAAGTTGATGACAAAATAAAGAAAATATCTCTTCTATCAGACATACACCAGGGTGATGGTCTCTAGCCATGTTTAATTGACTCGTCCTGAACCGCAGTCAACCATCGTGAGGACTTGTGCTTGTTCTTTTTAAGCAGAGAGAACCCTTTGAGTGTAGAATTCAATACGTTTGCCTGGTTATCAGAATATCGTGGGTTCAATCAACTTTGTTTGAGAATTTGACAATAATGGTAGTCTCCAGGTTATGATAGGTCGAGGTAGGAATGAATCTCCCTCTCTCCTCTCCTCACCAATCCTGAAATCAGAATCATATTGACTGTATTAGGTGGTGTAGTTGTTGTAGCGGCTTCAGCTATAGCCGAAAGTTGATGACAAAACAAAGAAAATATCTCTCTTCTATCAGACATACACCAAGGTGATGGTCTCTATCCATGTTTAATTGGCTCGTCCTGAACCGCAGTCAACCATCGTGAGGACTTGTGCTTGTTCTTTTTAAGCAGAGAGAACCCTTTGAGTGTAGAAGTTAATACGTTTGCCTGGTCATCAGAATATCGTGGGTTCAATCAACTTTGTTTGAGAATTTGACAATAATGGTAGTCTCCGTGTTTGAGTTAAAATCGATTTTATTTTCCAAATGTCTCCCATCCATACACACACCGTGTTGAACGTAGCTTATCTTACCTGAGACTAGGCATGCTATTGCCTTTGATGAGACTAGTGGCTTGTCTCTCATCACTATCCTGCCCCATGAGTCTAGCCAGGGACGTAGCGTTAGATCTGGTACATTTGAGTCCCCCCGGATCCTCCCCTGTGTCTAAACTGAGCCGACTCCCCTGTGAATAATAGAATAGAATAAAGTCAGTCTACTAAAAAAAAAAAAGAAAAAGTGAGAAAATCTTTGAAAAGTTTTGAAGTTAGTATGCGTAATATAAAAACATCTTTGAGTCCCCCCCGGATCCTCCCCTGTGTCTAAACTGAGCCGACTCCCCTGTGAATAATAGAATAGAATAAAATCAGTTTACTACTAAAAAAAAAAAAGTAAGAAAATCTTTGAAAAGTTTTGAAGTTAGTATGCGTAATATAAAAACATCTTTGAGTCTGACTGTTTTGAAACCAGTATGCATGCAAGAACATCTTTGAGTCTGATAGTTTTGAACCCCGCATGCACGTCAATGTATCTTTGATTTTGTTGATTTTGGTAGTTGAAGTTAATATGCACGTAAAAGCATCTTTGATTTTGACGTAAGAAATTCACCTTTTTATAGTAAAATACTGGCCATTTTAAAAATAACTAGCCAGCTTTTAAACCTGTAAAAACCTTTCAACACAAACCTTAAACTTTACATAACAAAGTTACAGCTTTAAAGTAAAACTGACCAATTTCTCGTAGGTAAAAAATTTCTCTTACCGTAAAAACTGACCAATTTCCCTTTAGTAAAACACTTTAAACCAGTATGCATGCAAGAACATCTTTGAGTCTGATAGTTTTGAACCCCGCATGCACGTCAATGTATCTTTGATTTTGTTGATTTTGATAGTTGAAGTTAATATGCACGTAAAAGCATCTTTGATTTTGACGTAAGAAATTCACCTTTTCATAGTAAAATACTGGCCACTTTAAAAATAACTAGCCAGCTTTTAAACCAGTAAAAAACTTTCAACACAAACCTTAAACTTTACATAATAAAGTTACAGCTTTAAAGTAAAACTGACCAATTTCTCGTAGGTAAAACACTTCTCTTACCGTAAAAACTGACCAATTTCCCTTTAGTAAAACACTTTTTTGCCGTAAAAAACGGACCAAATTAACACTTTTATCATAAAACTTACCGCTTTCATTTCGCGGCCTTCTTCCGTCCCGGTTTGCAGCAGATTCCTCTCAGACTTGGACAATATCTTGGCCTCAACATACGCTCTCAGATCTGTCAGCTTCAATCTCTTCCTTGCGCGCTCACTGGCGCGTCGGTAATGCGCGCAAATCTCGTCCGGGTGACCTTTGCGCAAATAGAACGGGGATTCTGAGGAACATGGGACAGGAAAGGGGTTAATGTATAATAGGAACATGGGACATGAACTAGTTAATGTATTACAATTTAGATTTTAAGCTACCCTAGCAAGGTTTACCTTGTAAGCGCTAAGTCGCGGGCTTGATTCCCGCCTGAGGCGGATTTTATCTAAACCTCATCTGGTTCGATCTCGGAACGGCTGACTTTCTCCTATACTGTCCTTCTCCTCTATTCGCTTTCGGGACGATAAGACCTCAACAGTTAGCGTTCCCTCTATCAAACCTCTTTAAAAAAAAATCTTTCTCTCTCTCTCATGATGGACTTAGATCGATTCCTTTCTCTTTGGAATAATAAATAAATACCGTTTGAGTTGTTATAACACAACTTTGGTGCTCAAAGAGATACTTCTCAAGAGGCGGATTTTATCTAAACCTCATCTGGTTCGATCTCGGAACGGCTGACTTTCTCCTATACTGTCCTTCTCCTCTATTCGCTTTCGGCTCTCTCTCTCTCTCATGATGGACTTAGATCGATTTCTTTCTCTTTGGAATAATAAATAAATACCGTTTCTTTGAGTTGTTATAACACAACTTTGGTGCTCAAAGAGATACTTCTCATAGTTATAAACATGTCTAGATCTACGGTTGACTAACCGGCCAGCAATCCACAGTCCCGGTGTTCGAGCATTTCGCTCAGATCCTTGGCGCCTCTGCCCAGCTTGAGTTCCGGACTCTGGTAGAAGGACACCTCTATTTTGGGAATGGGTAGAGAGTTACTCCGACGGCGAGGCTGAGCTTGACAGACCTTCTCTTCGTTCAGATCTCGTAGCCTGAAATAGAAGAAAATTCACACCAGCCTGGTCAGCTTGGAGAGTGGCGCCTCTGTCTTGTAAGAGCTAGGTCACGGGTTCGTTTTAAGTCGGCCGGATTTTATCCTAAATAAATAAGGTTCTTTCGACCTATTTTCCTAGTGAGTTCTATATAGTTAACCACTAATAGTGAACCTTTCAATAAAGGATTTTTTTTTAGGTCCGTATTTTTTATTTCATTCACATTAGGCACAATAAAGTTAGAGTTGAATCCTCCTCGCCTAAACTCCAGCTGAACTTTGTGTCAACTGAGGAGGAAACAGTTCAGGTTCATGATATTTCTCTTCCTTATTAATGTCCGACATTTTTTCCTTATGTAATTCTATAACTGAAACTTCAATCCAAAGCGTAGTATTAAAGGCGGCCTATTTACCTGTGATATATAAACTGGAGGGCCCAATACACCCCCTCCTCCGGCCATTGAGATATGAACAAGCACCTCAGGACGGCCACATCCAGAAATGTGGCCGTATTCATATCCCGCTCCCCTTTCCCTCCCTTGTCCTGAGGAGGGGAGGTAGGTTTGGGAGAGGTGAGAGGGGGAGAGGCCATACGGTGAAGGTCGGAGCGGGAGTGAGAGTTGGCCGCCGCGTGAGAGGACCTGGAAAGAGTTAATTCAGGTGTGTGTAACAAGGGGTTAATAATAGTAGTGAGTTATGTAGCCCAGCGATTCCCAAATTGGGGGCCGCAAAGGATTTGAATGTATACAATTTTGAGGAAAACCCCGAAGAAGTTCAAGTCATTGATTTTGATCCAGCATGGTTTTTTGTTTCCAAGAAGCCAGGTCTGTAGATTACATCACACTTTTTTGTCTACTCTGGGATTTTGAGGAAAACCCCGAAGAAGTTCAAGTCATTGATTTTGATCCAGCATGGTTTTTTGTTTCCAAGGAGCCAGGTCTGTAGATTACATCACACTTTTTTGTCTACTCCGGGGATCATTTGTTCGTTTTTTAGCCAACCTGGTCAAATGTGTATTAGTCCAAGATATTTATTTTTGAATTTTAAGAAGCCGTCAATGTTTGATATAATTTTACCTACTTTTTTGCGCAAACATCAAACACCAGACAATACATACAAGTTCATTAATTATCACATTATTTTATTTTCTACTTATACTGAATTTCCCATCTAACTTTTGAGGAAAACCCCGAAGAAGTTCAAGTCATTGATTTTGATCCAGCATGGTTTTTTGTTTCCAAGGAGCCAGGTCTGTAGATTACAACACACTTCTTTGTCTACTCTGGGAATCATTTGTTCGTTTTTTAGCCAACCTGGTCAAACGTGTATTAGTCCAAGATATTTATTTTTGAATTTTAAGAAGCCGTCAATGTTTGATATAATTTTACCTACTTTTTTGCGAAAACATCAAACACCAGACTAAACATACAAGTTCATTAATTATCACATTATTTTATTTTCAACTTATACAGAATTTCCCATCTAATTATTAATCATTCCTATATTTGAACGAAACAAGTTCAAAATTCTAGTACCGACATGGCAAGCCGACTAGATCTCACTGAAGATGATATGACACATATTGAGAACGCGATCAAAAACAAGAAGAATTTCTCCAGTATAGACCGCGCTATGAGTGTTCAAGCTATGCAGGCACTGAACGAATTCCGAGAGAAAAATCTCCTCTGTGATTGAGTTTGTTTTGAAACCAGTATGCATATAAGAATAACTTTGAATCTGATAGTTTTGAAGCCTGTAAGTACCTACTAGAAAGCATCTTTGATTTTGATAGTTGAAGGTTGATGTTGGTATGCACATGAAAGCATCTTTGATTTTGATAGTTGAAGTTAGTATGCGCGTAAGAACTTCTTTGAATTTACGTAAAAGCATGTTCATTTTTTTTGCCATCCGAAATCTGAATTACTTAAAAACATAAAGTAATTGACTTACCATGAGTACTACACGTAGATCTAAATCCCCATCCCTGGTAATATAGGGCGTGGAAGATGGAGCCTCGGTAACCTCAGACTCGGATGAAGAGTAGGTGATGTTAGAGTCTGTATGAGAGCGAGTCAGACTTGCCTGACGGGAATTCTGACTGCATCGGCCGCCTGGCTGACTGAGCGTGTCGAGTTGTGAGTCTATAGAACCCTGCGGAAGAAGAAATAGGGTGCGAGATTGTTGTTGTTGCAAATATCGAGTCTTTAGATACCAGGTCTTTTACTTGATTCGGAATAAAATTAACAATTGGGAATGAGATTACGTTAATGGCAAATCGGCAAAATTGGACCATGGGAAAATGGGAAAAATATTTTTAGCGCCGCATGCGAAATTTTTCAAAAATATATTGCCAATTCTTTTTAATGTAAATTTGTAAATGCAGAGGTGATGTTAGAGTCTGTATGAGAGCGAGTCAGACTTGCCTGACGGGAATTCTGACTGCATCGGCCGCCTGGCTGACTGAGCGTGTCAAGTTGTGAGTCTATAGAACCCTGTGGAAGAAGAAATAGGGTGCGAGATTGTTGTTGTTGCAAATATCGAGTCTTTAGATACCAGGTCTTTTACTTGATTCGGAATAAAATTAACAATTGGGAATGAGATTACGTTAATGGCAAATCGGCAAAATTGGACCATGGGGAAATGGGAAAAATATTTTTAGAGCCGCATGCAAAATTTTTCAAAAATATATTGCTAATTTTTTTTAACGTAAATGCACCTCTTTTCATATCTTAGAAAAAGTACATATCATATACAGTGACGTCACAGCTAACCTTATAGTGACGTCATAGCTTACCTTGGGGCAAGCATTATATTCAGGGGACGGCATAGGGGTATGCTGAGTAACGGTTATGATAGGTCGAGGTAGGAATGAATCTCCCTCTCTCCTCTCCTCACCAATCCTGAAATCAGAATCATATTGACTGTATTAGCTGTTGTAGTTGTTGTAGCGGCTTCAGCTATAGCCGAAAGTTGATGACAAAATAAAGAAAATATCTCTCTTCTATCAGACATACACCAATCTCTTGTATAGCGTATCATGAGTGTATCTATGTGATAGGCGGGTTTAATGGGATGTCACGCATGTGCAATGGTGAGAAGTATAACCCGCTGACCAAGACGTGGTCTCAAGTACCTGACATGTATAATCCTAGGAGTAACTTTGCTATCGAAGTGATAGATGACATGATCTTTGCCATCGGAGGATTCAATGGAGTGACTACTATCTATCATGTTGAATGTTATGATGAGAAGACAGATGAATGGTATGAGGCGACTGATATGAATATCTACCGGTCTGCCCTGTCTGCATGTGTTATCATGGGATTACCCAACGTGTATGATTATATTCATCAACATCGCGATAGTCTGATGGAAGAGAAGAGACAGAAGTTGTTGGCTATTGAAGGACGGCAACGGCAGAACCAAGAGGAAAGCAACTCGAGTGTGCAAAGTGTGGTGCCAAGTTCAGACAGTACCGAGAGTAGTGAGGACGTGGTGCAGAACGCCAGTAGTATGGTGCTGGTGCCACGCTATCCTGCGTTCAATCCTTATAATCCTTAGACATTCACTGGTCTTGGGTTTGAAGTTATTACGAAGACATTAACGCGTCCTTGAGTTAGATGTTATTACGTATTGGTAGTTAAAGTTTTAAATAAAAACCCCATTCCTTTTAAATCCGATAATACTTTCGTTTAAAATTTTCTTCTGACATTTCCAAGTACATTTAAGAAGAAAAATAATTAGTAAGAATTCCCTAAAAGTACTCTAGGACTTGAAGGGATTTATTCCAAAAGAACATTTTATTGTTAATGTGGTATAAAATAAACTTCAATATCATCGAAGTAGGCTTGAAAATAAATGAAACCAAGACCAAATTCATGCACGTCAAGCGAAATAAAGAAGACAGTCCGAGTCACATCACCATTTTCAATTACAAGTTTGAAAGTGTTTAGTGAGGACGTGGTGCAGAACGCCAGTAGTATGGTGCTGGTGCCACGCTATCCTGCGTTCAATCCTTATAATCCTTAGACATTCACTCGTCTCGGGTTCGAAGTTGTTACGAAGACATGAACGCGTCCTTGAGTTAGATGTTATTACGTATTGGTAGTTAAAGTTTTAAATAAAAACCCTATTCCTTTTAAATCCGATAATACTTTCGTTCAAAATTTTCTTCTGACAATTCCAAGTATTATTACGTATTGGTAGTTAAAGTTTTAAATAAAAACCCTATTCCTTTTAAATCCGATAATACTTTCGTTCAAAATTTTCTTCTGACACTTCCAAGTACATTTAAGAAGAAAAATAATTAATAAGAATTCCCTAAAAGTACTCTAGTACTTGAAGGGATTTATTCCAAAAGAACATTTTATTGTTAATGTGGTATAAAATAAACTTCAATATTATTATTATTATTATTTTTTTTTTCATACCTCTTTTTCTAATTTTCTGCACTTTTCCCCATTTAATTTGGGGTCGGAGTTAGCCTCCTTTATATTACACCTCCATACCCTCCTATCTAATGCCTCCTCCCTTCTCCATCCGTCTTCCTCAACCTTATCTCTCCACCCTTTCAAATATTCTATTCTACCCTATTTTTCTATTCTATTCTATTTGACTTAGCCATTAGCCTATTACTATTCTATTTCTATTCTATCTGACTTACCCATGATGGGGCAAAGACTTGATGGTATCACTACTATTGGATGCTACTTGTTCTATGGTAAGTGATGCCTTGGTTATAGGGGGGTATCCATCTTCTTTTTCCACCGTCATGCGAAAGATACTGTTAGGATGAGCCTAGAACCAATGCGAATACATAAAAAAAATCTGGTGTGAACATCACACGACTTTCCTCATCCTATTGAATGATGCTTATTTAGGGTGTTCTTGTTCTTATAGCCAAACTTTTACAATATCTCTAATTGTTTAGTCGGTATAGCTGAAAATCGCCAAAAAACGGTCAAAAACAGCCAAAAAGAGGTCAAAATACCGCCAACCGCAGCACCTATCAACCAAACGTTTTGAGTTGCATCCTTGTCACATTTGTGAACTACATACCAAATTTCAAGTCTCTAGCTCATACCGTTCCCGATATATTGTTAAATTACACCGAAAACCGCCAAAAAGCGGTAAAATGCTGCCAAGCGTTGCACCGATCTTAACCAAAAGTTTCGTGTCGCATCCTTGTCACTTTTGACAGCTGCATGCCAAATTTCAAGTCTCTAGCTCTTACCGTTCTGGAGATATTTTGTTTACAGACAGACACACAGACACACACACAGACCAATGGCTGAAACTTTGTATTTAGGCTCTAGGGACCTCAAAACGTGTTTTGGCGCTAAAAACTGACCATCAAAAATTTGACCCGATTACATTACTTTCCTTCCTATAGGATAAGGAAAATAAAAAATCTAAAATAAAGAGGATGAAGAGAAAAAGTAACCCGTTCAAGCATATTTGCCCAATCGGAGAATATCGAATACAATAGGAAATTTTGATTGATCCTAGGATTCGAACCCGGCACTTTCTGCGTACTGTACTTACCGTGTAATGCGGGTTAGGTTTGTCATTTTCCGAACACGGACGAAGTCTGGTAGATCACTAAATCAGAAATTTGTTTCTGTTTGTTTGTTTGTTTGTGTTGTTTTGTTTGTTTATTGGTTTTGCCTGTTCGTTAGTTTATCGATTATTATTATTTTTTTTCGAGGGAGAGGAGTTGAAAACGGGCGGCATTTCCGTAGTGGGGGACATGATGTTTACAAATGTTTTTTTTTTTTTTTTTTTTTTTTTTTTTTTTTTTCCCCGATTTCTTTATAATTCATAACAACGTTATTTTTGCAAATAAGGGCCTTAAAACTAACATAATATACCATTATATTATATCACTAAATAATTGTTTTGATTATGGATAAACAATAGTTTCTTCATTCTCCAGATCATAATCAATCCATCGTATGATTGAGCGCCCAGACAGTTCCTCCAGATTAACATTGAGTTCATCGGA
>NW_007379586.1:11622-18280 GCF_000475195.1 Diaphorina citri | reverse complement strand
ACACCTAGGTAAAGTGGCCACGTAGCGGTCTAGTTAGCACAGGTTTACGCACCATCAGCCCCCACGCAACCTTACTTTTTTTATAGTGGAGTATAACAATGTCGGCTGAGAACCGCCAATTAAGTCCTGCTTAAAAGCCTGGCTCCAAAATTTTTTAAGAAAGTTTGAGAGATAAGTAATTAAAAATGATTCTTTATTACGTACACATGATATTTAAACTTAGATCACATGTGAATGCTACCTTTCATAATAGACATAGAAGTATAGGCCTACCTACCATCAACATTTCTAGAAGTGGATTCTTATAGCGCGGGTAAGTGGCACACAAGCAGCCAAACGGACGCCTGCCTAGGAGCGAGAGACCGCGCAAACGCCGAGGTAGGAGGCAACACACAACCGAAGGCCTCGCCGCGGTGCCCGCTCCTCTTCCTCGTAGCGAGGCAGTCCTGTTACTTGTGATTATTGACCCGATTAAGGAATCCACTTCTAAAATTTGATTAGGCCACCCCCTATAATCTATTCTATTATGAAAAGGTAGCATCCATGGGGGGTGAATCTAAATTTTTGTTCCAACATATATGTACGGGTAATAAAGAGTATCATTTTTAATTACTCTATCTTCAAAACTTTTCTTAAAAAAGTGGAGCGCGCCTTTAGGCTGTGTTTATGAACAGGGCTGAGATGAGCTCGGTCGAGGTGAGATAGGATATTGTTTCTACAGTTTTGCATTGGAGTGGTAACTTAAGCGAGGATAGCGTGGGATTGTTGGGCTTTTTTTCTAACCCTCTGTCCCGGCGGCAATTTTTAAAATTTATTTTATATTTATTTTTGTTTGCTTTGTAATTCGCTTGTTTGTAATATCTAATTTAAATGAAAAGTATAATATAAACGTGCAAACTAGAGATAAAAAGTAAAAAATGAATTCAGATTGTACGCGTTGCGGAAAAAAATCAAAATTTCGAATTTCCCGCCAACTTTACAAGTTTACAAGCTCATGAAGGCTCTGTGTTAAGTTACCACATCAATTTCCACACGCCAAGAAAGGCCGAGAATGGCCTATCTGAGCCCAGTACATAAACACAGCCGGAGGGTATAGAGAAGAGGTAATAAAAGGGGGACGTGTGATGAATTCCCTTCTCAGAGTCACAAGTGGGATTTTTTATTTACGGTATGGAATTTATTCGTTGATGTGCGGGATTTTTCATCTGAGTGGGATTTTTTCACAACTTACCGTAATGGAGGGAATAGAGAAGAGATAGTACCTAAACCAAGCATAAAACCAGATCTCGAAAAAATTAAATTCCTTCATAATTAGACATCTCGGAAAGAAAATTTCCGAACCCGACTAATTTCACTGATTCCTTCACTGGAAAAAATCAAGAAAATATTAAAGGCTGTAAAAAAACCCCTTCTAAAAAGTCTAAAGAATAATGATAAGGCGCAAACGACATTTACCAACGTGTTGAAAGGCCTTAAAAATAGTGGGATTTTTTTCTTTGCCGTGCGGGATTTTTTCACAACTCACCGTAATGGAGGGAATAGAGAAGAGATAATAGAAGGGGGACGTGTGATAAATTCCCTTCTCATAGTCAGCGTCAGCACATTCCTCTGCAGCATCCAGTAGAATCCAGTGCAGGATATAGAGGAGTTTAGACTCAGCCGCCCCTAGGGTTTGTAAGTTAGTGTCTTTCCTGTGAAACCAAATCAAACACACCCTAAATTTGATGTATTGTGATGACAAAGTGGGGCGAACATGTAGATGAACAGCTGAGGGGAAAATAGAAAAGAATATACCCTGTTTATACTGCCAGAATGAGACTGAAAAGTCCCTTTACTCCCGCGGTCTAAACAGGTAAAGGTGTGTCCAAACATAGTCGAACGGCCGTCGATCGACGAGGAAAATTTATATTTTCAAGGCAGTGTGGACGTGTCAGTCGACACTCGACATCGATTGATGGCCGGGTGACTAGACTCAGCCGCCCCTAGGGTTTGTAAGTTAGTGTCTTTCCTGTGAAACCAAATCACACATAGGTAGAATAGAAAAGAATATACCCTGTTTATACTGCCAGAATGAGACTGAAAAGTCCCTTTACTCCCGCAGTCTAAACAGGTCAAGGTGTGTCCAAACATAGTCGACCGGCCGTCGCGTCGATCGACGAGGAAAATCTATGTTGTAAAGGCAGTGTGGACGTGTCAGTCGACACTCGACATCGATTGATGGCCGGGTGACTATGTGTGGACATACCTTGAGAATTTCTACTTTTGATCAAGCGTACCGGGAGGCGCGCGAACGTCAAGAGTTCGAAGTGCCGCCCGGCCTATAAACACGAAACAGAGTTTATACAGTAAACGGGGCGGACCCTTTACTAAAATCGTATATTCCTATCAGAAGAGAGAGAGAAAGTAGGTCTGTGTGATAAACAGAGAGCGAGAGAGAGATTTCGAGAGTCCCTACCCCTCCCTCTCTCTTTTCCCCTCCTTTCATATTCACCTCCCCTTCCTTCCTACTTCTTTTTCTCTTCCCCTACCTTCCCGCTTCTCTCCCCTCCTTCTTTCTTCTATTCTGGGTGTTACATAGCATCCTCTTTTCACCCACCTCCTCTTTCTACTCCTTCCCTCCCTCCCCTCTATCTCCTTTTCTCTCCCTCCCTCTCTTATCCTTTCCCTCCCTCCTCTATTTTCCGGGTGTTATGGCATCTTTTCACCCACTCTCCCACCCATTCATCTTTCTCCTTCCTTTTTTCTACCTCTCCTTCTTTCTCTCCGCTCCCTCCCTTATAGTCCCGGTGTTACATACAGCATATCCTTCTCAAAAATCTTGTTACTGTAAGAAGTGCTGGGTACTCCTTTGGTTCGTAATAATACAATATTATTTAGTTTTCAATATCACAGATAAAAATATACTCTAAAACTATATTTACAAATTGTTGTGCTTCACTGATTACGAATAGAGATGTGTAGTTCTTTTTGACTCACTCACTAAATACACATCTCTAATGGCGAGGGACAGGGGTACAAGCTAATTAGAGATTCCCTAGATAAAAAAAAGCGAGTTGCCCATTGTGAAAAAGGACCCTACGTATGATAAAATTATCCCAATACGAATTGTTAAAAGCTGTATTTTCCTTTCAGAAACTAAAACAATGTCCCCTTTTCAAGATGGCGTATTCTCAACCCTTCATTTCGCCATAAAGAACGAGATAGAATCATTGAAATCCTACCCAAAATATTATTTACATCCCGTCTTCCCATCATTTTTAAAACGTTAAATTATATATCTCGTAACAATTTTTCATCTCAATTCAATATGTACATCTCTCTCGTTCACACTCTATTTATCTTTATGGTAGATTTCACCAATGGCTAAATGAGAGATTTCACTAATGGGAGAATTTTTAATCCTCCAAAAAGGACTCAAGATGGCGTATTCTCAACCCTTCATTTCGCCATAAAGAACGAGATAGAATCATTGAAATCCTACCCAAAATATTATTTACATCCCTTCTTCCCATCATTTTTAAAACGTTAAATTATATATCTCGTAACAATTCTTCATCTCAATTCAATAAGTACATCTCTCTCCTTCACACTCTATCTTTATGGTAGATTTCACCAATGGCTAAATGAGAGATTTCACTAATGGGAGAATTTTTAATCCTCCAAAAAGGAGTTTTCAGTGATCCAAAAAGGAGGAGTTTTTAAAAACTCCTGTTTGGACCATTAAAAACTCCATTTTGGATCATTAAAATTCTCCCATTAGTAAAATCTCTCGTTATGTCATAGGTGAAATCCACCATTAGTCTCTCTCACTATGTACAACACAACTCTCACTCCATTTTTAACATTTCAAATAGGGATCCTAAATAATCTAGAACTCTAGGTACATATTAAGCTAAACATGATCGGATGTCTACAAGCTCTACAGGAGTTTTCAGTGATCCAAAAAGGAGGAGTTTTTAAAAACTCCTGTTTGGACCATTAAAAACTCCATTTTGGATCATTAAAATTCTCCCATTAGTAAAATCTCTCGTTATGTCATAGGTGAAATCCACCATTAGTCTCTCTCACTCTGTACAACACAACTCTCACTCCATCTTAAAAACTCCATTTTGGATCATTAAAATTCTCCCATTAGTAAAATCTCTCGTTATGTCATAGGTGAAATCCACCATTAGTCTCTCTCTCACTATGTACAACACAACTCTCACTCCATTTCTACAAGGGGTCCACTTGTTCGCCCCCCATACTCCTGTTCAATTCTCGGGACTCTTGCTCCCTCATCAGCTCCTGTAGGGTGGCGGTGTTCTTGGACACAAAGTATCGTTTGCCCAGTTCGTTCACTCCATTTCTACAAGGGGTCCACTTGTTCGTCCCCCATACTCCTGTTCAATTCTCGGGACTCTTGCTCCCTCATCAGCTCCTGTAGGGTAGCGGTGTTCTTGGACACAAAGTATCGTTTGCCCAGTTCGTACGATGTTATCATGATTGCGCAAGATGGAGCCACTTTGATGAGTCGAGGCGCTAGACCTGTGAATCAAAACAATAGTAGAATATTTTATTAATAGAATAGAATTTATTAATAGAACTAGCCGAAATGCGTCGCTTCGCTCCGGATTTCTGCTAGTAAATCCTTAAGGCATGGCCGTTCATGTCACTCATCCACTTAATGGTCTTGCTCGGCGGATTGAACACGTACTAAAACAGCTACCTATCATTCTAAGTGCCTTATCTAAAAAAAAAAGTATGCAGACATTGTATTAAATAACATTGTACACCACCATTTTCGTGTTCCTGGTAAAAAGACCTTTAATTTGATATATAGGTCGACCAGGTTTGGATAAGTCCTTCTATGGGGACAGACAGACACCGAAGCGAATACAATAGCCCGTCCACTATACCTTTTGTTATTACTATCGTAATAATAAAGGAAGGACGGGCTAAAAAATCCAAAGCCATAGAACTAGTGACTGATTGTCTCAGAAACCGGGTTTCCTTTTTCGTGAAAAATGTGAAATTCATTAATAAAATTACTAACTTACTAGGTACGTACTGACCTAATAATAAAGGAAGGACGGGCTAAAAAATCCAAAGACATAGAACTAGTGACTGATTGTCTTGGAAATCGGGTTTCCTTTTTCGTGAAATATGTGAAATTCATTAATAAAATACTTACTAGGTACGTACTGACTGTTTAATTCAGTGATTCCCAAACTGGGGGCCGTGAAGGACTTCAAGACTCCCGGGAAGATCACATAAAATACAGTAAAGGGCCGCCCCCTTTACTGCCGCGGAGAGTTCACAAATAAAAAAAAGGGTCCACGTAGTTGCAATAAGGGCTTAAAACTAACATAATAGGTACCAATTTATTATATCACTAAAATTGTGATATCCCCCAAAAACACCACTTTTGTAAAAATTAAACGCCAAGAAATTCTTCTCTCACCACATGTTCTTCCTCAACACTAGAGCTCTCTTCAGGGATGGTTTCAAGGAAATTCAAATCCTTAGGCGATAATAATAGGTACTAATTTTATTATTGTACAAAAAATAATGATATCCCCCAAAAACACCACTTTTGTGAAAAATAAACGCCAAGAAATTTTCTCCCGTCAACTTACCACATGTTCTTCCTCAACACTGGAGCTCTCTTCAGGGATGGTTTCAGGGAAATTCAAATCCTTAGGCGAGGATATGGGCCAGTTCCCGTCTTCTTCACTGGGCGAGGGTTTAGCCCCTGTCCCGGCCCCACTGGAGCAAGGGTCGTAATAGGACTGGCTGGGGGGGCTGCTCGGACCTGCGAACCCCTCGTGCCCGTCTGAGTGTTTGCCTGAGAGAATGAAGGAAGAGAAAATAGACAGAAATGAATGGTCGAGTGAATTGTACAAATTTTTTCCTTACTTTTAGTTTGATATATCACCGATATAAAGGGAACTGTAGATTCGTAGAAGCTTAACCCATCCTCTGGGGCTGTTCGACCCAACACCTAAACCGTGGAGCGGACTTTTTTGAGAGAACTGTAACTGCGAAGGTCTTATCGTCCCGAAAGTGAAGAAAGAAGGAGAAGAGCAGAAAGCCAGCCGTTCCGAGAACGAACCTTATCTGCTTAGGATAAAATTCACCCGGGCGGGAATCGAAAAAGCGACCTAGCGCCTACAAGGCAGACGCCCTTCCCTCCAAGCTAAACAGACTGTAAGATTATATTTGTGTTGAGTGTTGTTGTGAGCGCCACACTAGAAGTGAAATGAGTTTAATGAAAAGCAAACATAAAATTCTTTGAACCAATGAGTTTTACATAAGCTGAGTTCAAGATTAACTCATGGCCCTGTGGCCCAGGCATCAGAGTGTGAACTCGGTTTAAGATTAACTCTTGAATTGGGCAATCTGATTGAAAAAAAAAAAAAAAAAAAAAAAACTTGAATAAAAATGCTTACGATCAAAGCTTATACTCACACCGAATGCTTCGTTTGGGGTGGTACCATTATAAACGTTCGTTCGTTTTTTTTTCCAAAGCTTATGCTATGTATTCTTCAACTTTAATGACTCGTTCTGCGGGCACCCTAACTAACTCTGAAGAAGAAGCAGTTTTTTCTGCTCCTCCGCTAGCGCGCTTGCATAGTGGCGCTACCTAACGGACGAAAAAAACAACTGCGTAAAGTCA
>NW_007379586.1:0-11612 GCF_000475195.1 Diaphorina citri | reverse complement strand
AAGAAGAAGAAGAAGAAGAAGAAGAAGAAGAAGAAGAAGAAGAAGAAGAAGAAGAAGAAGAAGAAGGAGAAGAAAAAACTCACCTGTAAACAACGCCCGATATCCTTTCGACGTGAGCAGCTGGTTGAGTATGGTCTTCGTACTCTGACTCCTAGTAGGGGGACTCTTCATGATCTCATTTTCCGCTACATCTATCTGTCGCAAAGAAGAAGAAGAAGAAGAAGAAGAAGAAGAAGAAGAAGAAGAAGAAGAAGAAGAAGAAGAAGAAAAAAACTCACCTGTAAACAACGCCCGATATCCTTTCGACGTGAGCAGCTGGTTGAGTATGGTCTTTGTACTCTGACTCCTAGTAGGGGGACTCTTCATGATCTCATTTTCCGCTACATCAATCTGTCGCAGAGTCTTCACTATGTCAAACGGAGTGGTAACTAGCGCCGCCACACTACCAGCGAGGCTACCAAATAGGAAATTATGTACCAGCGAGGGTTGCTTGGAGTATTGGTGGCGACGAATGTAGCTTGCTTTCAGTTGCTCGTAGCTGACCCAGTATATGGCTGATGAAAGAAAAAAGAACCTTGATTATGTATATGCTTATAAATTGAATACCTAATAAACACAAGTTAATTAGACATTAGAGGTAGCCCTATTATTTCAACTTAGCGATGCCCGACGAGACGAGAAATGGATGTTGTCTTGTCCAGTAAAAAGAATACTGTCGCAATACGCGCTCCCTGCTGTTTTTTCTGCTTAGGATAAAGTTTACCCCTGGCGGGAATCGAACCCACGACCTAGCGTTGAAAGAAAAAAGAACCTTGATTATGTATATGCTTATAAATTGAATACCTAATAAACACAAGTTAATTGGACATTGGAGGTAGCCCCATTATTTCAACTTAGCGATGCCCGACGAGACGAGAAATGGATGTTGTCTTGTCCAGTAAAAAGAATACTGTCTCAATACGCGCTCCCTGCTGTTTTTTCTGCTTAGGATAAAGTTTACACCTGGCGGGAATCGAACCCACGACCTAGCGCTTACAAGGTAGTGCTCAAAGGAGACAAAGAAGGACAAACTCACCAGAGAAGGGTACATCCCGTAGTAGAGTGGGCATGAGTCCCTTCCACAGACCAGTGAATCCATGATATTGAATCAAACTTCGTAATGCTTGTTTCATTTCTGAAAATTAACAATATTACAGCACAAATTATACAAGGGACATAAAAGAGGAGATTTCAGAAGATATTAAAGAAAAGAAGAAGCAACCACTATAATGGTCTCTTGAGTGGAAGGTAACCACTAGGCGAGGTTAACACCAGAGGCGTTCTCTACCACCTAAAACTTGAAGCTCAATTATTATGTGGTCAATTTCTCAAATAAATGAGGATAACATGCCTGTGATCAAACCATGCCCTCCTGTTTACCAAGCGAGTGTCTTGACCATTACTTCACCAAGGTTGAATGCTCTAGTTCCCCATGTATCACTACAGTTAATCAACGTTTTGTGTGGTTGAGAGTTGAGAGGATGACTCCAGTTCAACTCAGGACATTTCTTTTTTGGCTATTATTTATTTTTCTTGTTGACTAAGTAGACAAGATGGGTTTAGCCCGGAGCATACCAATGTTGGGGTTTGCCAATTTGGGATTAAGATTAATGCTGTGGTTTACCAACTCGGGATTGAGATGAAACGAGGATTTCCCTATACTCAATACCCAGGTCAACCTCGGATTGAACTCAATCCTGAGACAATCCACAGTGGTAAAACTCTACCTAAACCAAGCATAAAACCAGATCTCGAAAAAATTAAATTCCTTCATAATTAGACATCTCGGAAAGAAAATTTCCGAACCCGACTGATTTAAAATTCCTTCACTGGAAAAAATCAAGAAAATATTAAAGGCTGTAAAAAAAACCGCTCTAAAAAGTCTAAAGAATAATGATAAGGCGCAAACGACATTTAACAACGTGTTGAAAGGCCTTAAAAATAGTGGGATTTTTTCTTTGCCGTGCGGGATTTTTTCACAACTCACCGTAATGGAGGGAATAGAGAAGAGGAAAAAAAAAAAAAAATAATAATAATAAAATAAAATAAAATAAACAATAGGCGCAAAATTAACTTGAAAATTATAAACCTATAGTAGGTACTAACAGATGAACAATGTACCATTTCAAAAACTTACCAGCAAAAATTGCATAGAAATTTATGTAGAATAAAATCGAAGATCTTCCATAATGGACCACAGATCTATGAACCTAATAAAAAGGGAAAAAGTAGTTCAAAAATTCAGCCTAATATGAACTACCTATACCTTTTACCTTTAACACCAACATAAAACACAATTCTATCCAATTTTGTCTACCACTCGAAAATCTTCAGTTAAAACCTCGACTTTTTTGACACAACAAATAATTCGACACAACTGGAAGATCCTCATTTAAAAACTAGAAAATTTAACATAAAAAGAAACCAGGGAAAAAAATAACAAAAATGATCTCGAATTTTAACCTGGACAAAATTGAACAAAAATAATTCAACACAAAACTACCTTTTAAAAAAAGTTGATAAAGGAGAAACCCGTGAGAGAAGAGAGAGAAAGTAGGTCTGTGTGATAAACAGAGAGCGAGAGAGAGATTTCGAGAGTCCCTACCCCTCCCTCTCTCTTTTCCCTTACCTTCCCCTCCTTTCATATTCACCTCCCCTTCTTTCCTCCTTCTACCGACTTCTTTTTTCTCTTCCCCTACCTTCCCGCTTCTCTCCCCTCCCTCTTTCTTCTATTCTAGGTGTTACACAGCATCTTCTTTTCACCCACCTCCTCTTTCTACTCCTTCCCTCCCTCCTCTCTATCTCCTTTTCTCTCCCTCCCACTCTTATCCTTTCCCTCCCTCCTCTGTTTTCCGGGTGTTATGGCATCTTTTCACCCACTCTCCCACCCATTCACCTTTCTCCTTCCTTTTTTCTACCTCTCCTTCTTTCCCTCCCCTCCCTCCCTCCCTTATAGTCCCGGTGTTACATACAGCATCCTTCTCACCCCCCCCTCTCCTTTTCTCCCATTACGTTATACAGACTCCCTTTTGAGTATCGATTTTTGGACCCACTTACTTTCTGGGTAGGGGAAAAATGCGTTGTGCGATACCTCTCGTTTATTGTTCGGTGCTTCCCCCGATTTTTAGCTTCGAACTAAGTCAACCAAGTTTTTTTGGGGGGGGGGGGGGAGGATCAAAATTGTTGTTCGTTTTTATTTTTCTCATTATTATTCTTATTTTATTTTATTATTATTTTTTTTTTTTACACGAATAAAACTCTTACTGATTAGATTTTGTACCCCATTAGGGCCCTCGGTAACCGAAGGTACATTTTCCTGGGGTCAACAATACACGAGCGAAGCAAGCTTTACTATCATTATCACTGCGGTCAAATTCTCAAATGACCGAGACAGACCAACGGAACCCTATATCACCAAAGATTGGAAAATAGATCAGTTGCGCTTACTTGGGTGATGTTTCAAAGTCATAGAGCAGGAAAAATAAGGACTAACGGAATCTTTTTCTTCTACGACTTCTAGATACCGAGATAAATCGATTTAAAAAATACCGGTAAATCGTGAAGTTTGACGTCACGGCATACGCTCCCGTAGGCGATGACGTCATAATTCATGACTCCCGCTTCGTTTGTTTGTGCGCAAGCGTTTCTGCGCATTTTGACGTGAAATCTGACGTCACAACTCTTCGAACTTTTTCATTAGGACGGCAATTAAACATTGAATTTTCGACCTTTTAAAGTTACTTTTTCCTAGTTTTGACCTCAGATTTCGATTTTTCACAACTTTTTACGTAGGTATCGACCTTTTATTAATAATATTTTCCCAATTGCAACTCCTCCATTCTTCTGACTGCGAATCGAACCCGCGATCTTCTGATTGCCAGGCATCCTAGGCGAGTGCTTGACCACTGACACTGAGCTATCCAAAGGAGATAATTCCTTATGTCAGCTGTTTAACACACAGAGATTGAAGTAACCTGATGGAATCAAGCAATCTGATTGGCCATTTTCTTTCACAGGATCAAGATTAGCCAATCAGATTGCTTTATCCAAACAAATTAACTTTAATCTCAAAATGAGACCCCAGACCGAGATAAATCGATTTAAAAAATACCGGTAAATCGTAAACTTTGACGTCACGGCATACGCTCCCGTAGGCGATGAGGTCATAATTCATGACTTCCGCTTCGTTTGTTTGTGCGCAAGCGTTTCTGCGCATTTTGACGTGAAATCTCACGTCACAACTCTTCGAACTTTTTCATTAGGACGGCAATTAAACATTGAATTTTCGACCTTTTAAAGTTACTTTTTCCTAGTTTCGATTTTTCACAACTTTTTACGTAGGTATCGACCTTTTATTAATAATATTTTCCCAATTGCAACTCCTCGATTCTTCTGACTGCGAATCGAACCCGCGATCTTCTGATTGCCAGGCATCCTAGGCCAGTGCTTGACCACTGACACTGAGCTATCCAAAGGAGATAATTCCTTATGTCAGCTGTTTAACACACAGAGATTGAAGTAACCTGATGGAATCAAGCAATCTGATTGGCTATTTTCTTTCACAGGATCAAGATTAGCCAATCAAATTGCTTAATCCAAACAAATTAAATTTAATCTCAAAATAAGACCCCAGAGCTATTAAATATATCAAATGAAATAATAAAAATCTGTTTAGTTTTAAACTACAAAAATAAAACAAAACATGAAAATGGAGAATTAGATTTTATCAAATCCATATAAATAAACCAAAATCTAACAGAGCTAACTTAAGATAACAAAAACAAGAAGTCTACGATCAAGTACAAAACTTCAACAAGAAAATCCTCGCGTCTTACTGGTCACAATATTGACCAATCAGAATAAAGAATATACTGAGCTATTAAATATATCAAATGAAATAATAAAAATCTGTTTAGTTTTAAACTACAAAAATAAAACAAAACATGAAAATGGAGATTTAGATTTTATCAAATCCATATAAATAAACCAAAATCTAACATAGCAAACTTAAGGTAACATAAACAAAAACAAGAAGTCTACAATCAAGTACAAAACTTTAACAAGAAAATCCTCGCGTCTTACTGGTCACAATATTGACCAATCAGAATAAAGAATATACACGTCGTAAAATTAATGTGTAATGAGTAGAGTAAGTTAGTTAAAAAAAAGAACTACTCTTTTCAGTGAACTACTGAGTCAATGAGTCAGATCCTAACTTCCTATACCTAAAGTGAAAGAGTTGCACGTTTTAAGATCTGACTCACTGACTGAGTAGTCCACAAAAGAGTAGTTCTTTTCTATTACTCACTCTTTACGTATCTCGATTAAAAATCTTGTTACTGTAAGAAGTGCTGGGTACTCCAACCTAAAGTGAAAGAGTTGCACGTTTTAAGATCTGACTCACTGACTGAGTAGTCCACAAAAGAGTAGTTCTTTTCTATTACTCACTCTATACGTATCTCCATTAAAAATCTTGTTACTGTAAGAAGTGCTGGGTACTCCTTTGGTTCGTAATAATACAATATTATTTAGTTTTCAATATCACAGATAAAAATGTACTCTAAAACTATATTTACAAAGTGTTGTGCGCCACTGATTACGAATAGAGATGTGTAGTGAGTGAGTAAACAAGGACTACCCTTTCCAGTGAACTACTGACTCATGGACTAAAGTAGTTCACTGAAAAGAGTAGTTCTTTTTGACTCACTCACTAAATACACCCTTTGGTTCGTAATAATACAATATTATTTAGTTTTCAATATCACAGATAAAAATGTACTCTAAAACTATATTTACAAAGTGTTGTGCTCCACTGATTACGAATAGAGATGTGTAGTGAGTAAACAAGGACTACCCTTTCCTGTGAACTACTGACTCATGGACCGAGTAGTTCACTGAAAAGAGTAGTTCTTTTTGACTCAACCACTAAATACATAATATATCTCTAATGGCGAGGGACAGGGGGTACAAGCTAATTAGAGATTCCCTAGATAAAAAAAAGCGAGTTGCCCATTGTGAAAACGGACCCTAGGTATAATAAAATTATCCCAATACGAATTGGTAAAAGCTGTATTTCTAGGAACACTCCTAAAGCAAGTATCTTCCCTCTTATAAACGGATTTTTGTAATGTCCCATTGACGCGCCTTATGCACAACTACCGGTGTAGGAGACAAGGAATCAGCAGATACACAATCACCAAGGAATAAGGAGTTGGGCAAGGTTGGATTTTCAAGGCTAGATGTAATCAATGTTGGGTAAGTTTAATAAAAATCAAACCTTATGGGTAACATTGTATCCAATATCCTTGTCCTTCTGAAAAAATGAGAAATGAGATGTTGGAAAATCTCAACTTGGAAAATCTTTTGTAACTTCAACTTTGGATTTGGAGTTTACGGAAACTTATTTATTTAACTTTTCATAACCTCACTCCTCACAAATGATTGAACATTGAAATGATAAATGATAAAAATTTTCCCGTTTCCCCCCAAAGTTACTGAAATGGTCAACAGACTGCTCTTGAACAAAACCATCTAAAACTTCACAGTAAAATTACATAACTTATAAAGGTGGTTATACTGGTGGTTACTTTTAGATAAAAAATAATTTATAGAGTTAACCTCAAAATTTCTAGAACAATGCGCATACGGTGAGAGGAAAGAAGATAAGAAACAGACTTTAGGAAGGAACTTGCAGTAGTTTAGTATGCAAATTAATACTGCATTTATGTCAAAAGAAACTTCTTGGGCAGTTATTTAAGAGAGCAAGAAAAGTTTCGATTTCGAAATTCGAAAAGAAAAACTTTTTCACCTACACCCAGTACGCGAGTTTTCAAAACCCAACTCACTTGTGAATGGAGCGGGGATTTTTTCTATTTCCCATGGGAAAATGAAGGGAAATTTTGTTTTTCCCCCCGTCCGGCCTAGTGATTATAGATAGAGTCTATAGTTAGCATGTTATTCTTGTCTTGGGGTCATCCATTGTTGTCTTAGGTGGTTCTGTCATGAAGAGAGTCCAATATCTAAAGAAAAAAAATCAATTATTATCATTACAGAATTACTTCAATTTGGACAATTCACTAAATGGATTGACTCTCCCTCTGTTTCCAAGCAACAAGACCCTACCTGTTACTGTCCTATAACATTTGATCAGTGGAAATTTGACCAAGCCCTGGCTGAAGCTGGGGTACTCGTGCAGAAGTCATGTCAGTGGAAGATTGCTACCAAACGAACTGGCACAAATGAGCAGTGACCAGTGTTATTATAGGGTTAGGTTAAACACAAAAATTCCCCCAAAACCATTGGTTTTAATTTTCTGTACAATATTTGCACCACCACTTTTGTGTTCCTGGATAAGTCCTTCTATGGGGACAGAGACCAACCAACGAACTGACAACACCAAAGCAAATACAATAGCCCGTCCACTATACCTTTTTTTTATTACTATTGTAATAATAAAGGAAGGGCGGGCTAAAAAGGAGTTTTAACAATTAGAGCATTATAGGGTTAGGTTTAATACAAAAAGGAGCTTTCTTTTCCACTGTCGTGGCTTCTGCATAATTACCGAAGCCGGAGATAGCATAGTACATCTACATAGTTATGCTGGGATTCACCAACTTGGTATTGAGATGAAACAAGGATTTCCCTATAATGAATAACCAGATCAACCTTGGATCAAACTCTATCCTGAGACAATCCATGGAGGTAAAACTCAACGTCACTAGATTTGTAGAGCTAAAGAAACAAGGCTTAAGTAATTCAGGAAATACTTACAAAATAAGATGACAGAGCAGGTGTAGGGGTAATTATGCATAAGACACGTCAATGGCAAATTTACTGAAAATTTCTATATAAGAGGAAAAACTTACTTTAAGAGTGTGCTAGATGTAGTTTTGACCGGCGCGAACGACATGTTGTAACACATACTTTTTGCGTTTAACCTAACCCTAACCTAACACTGGTCACTGCTCATTCGTGCGTTTAACCTAACCCTAACCTAACACTGGTCACTGCTCATTCGTGCGTTTAACCTAACCCTAACCTAACACTGGTCACTGCTCATTCGTGCGTTTAACCTAACCCTAACCTAACACTGGTCACTGCTCATTCGTGCGTTTAACCTAACCCTAACCTAACACTGGTCACTGCTCATTCGTGCGTTTAACCTAACCCTAACCTAACACTGGTCACTGCTCATTCGTGCGTTTAACCTAACCCTAACCTAACACTGGTCACTGCTCATTCGTGCGTTTAACCTAACCCTAACCTAACACTGGTCACTGCTCATTCGTGCGTTTAACCTAACCCTAACCTAACACTGGTCACTGCTCATTCGTGCGTTTAACCTAACCCTAACCTAACACTGGTCACTGCTCATTCGTGCGTTTAACCTAACCCTAACCTAACACTGGTCACTGCTCATTCGTGCGTTTAACCTAACCCTAACCTAACACTGGTCACTGCTCATTCGTGCGTTTAACCTAACCCTAACCTAACACTGGTCACTGCTCATTCGTGCGTTTAACCTAACCCTAACCTAACACTGGTCACTGCTCATTCGTGCGTTTAACCTAACCCTAACCTAACACTGGTCACTGCTCATTCGTGCGTTTAACCTAACCCTAACCTAACACTGGTCACTGCTCATTCGTGCGTTTAACCTAACCCTAACCTAACACTGGTCACTGCTCATTCGTGCGTTTAACCTAACCCTAACCTAACACTGGTCACTGCTCATTCGTGCGTTTAACCTAACCCTAACCTAACACTGGTCACTGCTCATTCGTGCGTTTAACCTAACCCTAACCTAACACTGGTCACTGCTCATTCGTGCGTTTAACCTAACCCTAACCTAACACTGGTCACTGCTCATTCGTGCGTTTAACCTAACCCTAACCTAACACTGGTCACTGCTCATTCGTGCGTTTAACCTAACCCTAACCTAACACTGGTCACTGCTCATTCGTGCGTTTAACCTAACCCTAACCTAACACTGGTCACTGCTCATTCGTGCGTTTAACCTAACCCTAACCTAACACTGGTCACTGCTCATTCGTGCGTTTAACCTAACCCTAACCTAACACTGGTCACTGCTCATTCGTGCGTTTAACCTAACCCTAACCTAACACTGGTCACTGCTCATTCGTGCGTTTAACCTAACCCTAACCTAACACTGGTCACTGCTCATTCGTGCGTTTAACCTAACCCTAACCTAACACTGGTCACTGCTCATTCGTGCGTTTAACCTAACCCTAACCTAACACTGGTCACTGCTCATTCGTGCGTTTAACCTAACCCTAACCTAACACTGGTCACTGCTCATTCGTGCGTTTAACCTAACCCTAACCTAACACTGGTCACTGCTCATTCGTGCGTTTAACCTAACCCTAACCTAACACTGGTCACTGCTCATTCGTGCGTTTAACCTAACCCTAACCTAACACTGGTCACTGCTCATTCGTGCGTTTAACCTAACCCTAACCTAACACTGGTCACTGCTCATTCGTGCGTTTAACCTAACCCTAACCTAACACTGGTCACTGCTCATTCGTGCGTTTAACCTAACCCTAACCTAACACTGGTCACTGCTCATTCGTGCGTTTAACCTAACCCTAACCTAACACTGGTCACTGCTCATTCGTGCGTTTAACCTAACCCTAACCTAACACTGGTCACTGCTCATTCGTGCGTTTAACCTAACCCTAACCTAACACTGGTCACTGCTCATTCGTGCGTTTAACCTAACCCTAACCTAACACTGGTCACTGCTCATTCGTGCGTTTAACCTAACCCTTTAGGTAAATTGAAAAATTGATTTAGGCATTTAGATCAATGGTAATTTTATTAAAGAGGACGTATATCTAGACATTTCTATAGGGTATTGGGGTTCAAGATAACATAGAGAGTAACCTGTTTTTTTGTTGGGTGTTAATAATTTTTACTTTTTAGCCATTGTTGCCAAGAGTGTATCACAGCCCAAGCATGGTACCTGTGTTATGCTAGTGCCTCAAAGCTGAAAGAAAAAAGAACCTTGATTATGTATATGCTTATAAATTGAATACCTAATAAACACAAGTTAATTGGACATTGGAGGTAGCCCCAAAAAGTTTCAGGATTCAATTTACAAAAAAGCATAAAAATACAGATATCTCTGGATGTAACAAGGCCCACTCATTCTCATGAGAACAATAGGTTACTAAAATCTTTTCTTATTAATTCTAAACTATTAAAAAGAAAATAAAAACAGATATACTATGTTTAAAAATGGTAATGTGATACCTACATGACTTGGGTGATGTTTCAAAGTCATAGAGCAGGAAAAATGAGGACCAAGGGAATTTTTCTTTTTCTTCTACGCCTTCTAGATCCCGAGATAAATCGATTAAAAAAATGCCGGTAAATCGTGAAGTTGGACGATGTTCAAAAAACTTTGCTGCAACTTTCTCAAACACGTCCAAACTAACGAATTTCATTGCATTGCACAAGTCTGGACCCACCATTACAATGCGATTATGTTGAATATATGCACACTTTGTTTATTAAACCCTAGTGGTACTAGAAGTTAAATGAGTTTAATCGGAATCGACCATTTATTTATTATTTTTACCCATTTGCAACCGTTTCTGCGCAGTTCTTTCTGCTCCTCCGCTAGCGCGCTTGCATAGTGGCGCTACCTAACGGACGAAAAAAACAACTGCGTAAAGTTAGACGTCACACATATTTGAACTCTTTCATTAGAACGGAAAATAAAAATTGAATTTTCGACCTTTACAGTTATTTTTTCGGAGTTTTGACCTTAGATTTGGATTTTTTCCAACTTTTTACATACATAGGTAAAAAAAGTAAAGTCAGACGTCACACATATTTGAACTCTTTCATTAGAACGGAAAATAAAAATTGAATTTTCGACCTTTTACAGTTATTTTTTCGGGTAAAAAAAAAGAAATCAACTCACGTGGTCTGTTGCCATAGAAACGTCTGTATGGGTATCGGTATCGTTTGCTCGTTGAACCAATCATGTACCGAGATTCGGCGCCCCTCAGACATGATCACAGCGCTACCTCTACTCTATCTGGAAACAAATAGGGGAAGCATCAAACCAATATTATTGATCCTACAGGTGTGTACAAACATAGTCGACCGGCCGTCGATCGACAAGATAAAACTATGTTGTCAAGGTAGTGTGGACGGTTCAGCCGACATCGATCGATGGCCAGACGACTATTTGTGGACAGTGGAAACACCTTAAACGGGTAATTATTATTTATTTATTCTAATTTAATTTTTCAAGAGGTTTAATTAGACGGAATGTCTGTAGGTCTGACTCTTTGATGTGATGACAGAGTGGGGCGAACATGTAGATGAACAGCTGAGGGGGGAGAAACAAGATGGGTTTAGCCCGGAGCATACCAATGTTGGGGTTTGCCAATTTGGGATTAAGATTAATGCTGTGGTTTACCAACTCGGGATTAAGATGAAACGAGGATTTCCCTATACTTAATACCCAGGTCAACCTCGGATTGAACTCAATCCTGAGACAATCCACAGTGGTAAAACTCTACCTAAACCAAGCATAA
>NW_007379585.1:56336-59884 GCF_000475195.1 Diaphorina citri | reverse complement strand
TGAACTACTCAGACAATGAGTCAGATCCTAACTCCATCTATATACCTTTAGGGAGTTGAGAGTGACTGAGTGAGTTACATATTTTAGGATTTGATTCGTTGAATGAGTGTCCAGTGAAAAGAGTAGTTCTTTTATATGTATAACTCACGTAATCGTTACTTAATTGTAGATCTCTAATGATGGGCCTAGTAGGGACCAGTGCGGCAGTGTATATGCATGCGTTTTGGCAAGATAGGTACATTGTTTTTGTGTCCCAATGGATAAAAAATAAAATAATAATAACACCTTTTATGTTCTGTTTCGACAGCAAAATGCGTCAGGTCACCTCTCTAGACACCACTCCGCACAGTGCATGTAATCGTTCCATCAGTTCTGATGACACCAGATCTCATCCGGATGAGGATAGCCAAGCTTCGTCAGATTATAGCAACTCAGATGATGAGGACTCCTTCATGGATCATCACAGTGGAAAATCTCTGGTGAGTTCACCGACCGAAGGAAGTGAATATTTATTTTTTGACGATTTTTTTTTTTTTTCTTTTTTTTACGATTTGGGTTTTCCGCGACATCAGCCCTAACTAGGATGATGGCTTTGGGCTGACATTTGGATCTGGCTACAAATGTTACGAGTGGATGCCCTTCGCATTCAACCTTTGTTATTTCTTTAGCAAGGGAAATTCAGGCTGGTATAGGTACTCCCTGTTTAAGAGTCCCCCAGCCAGGACTAAGCTGAAATTTATAAATCTAAATTTCTTAAATCTTCTAACTTTGAAGAAACTGGTATGATGTTCTCTCTTTCACCACATGAAAAGCTTACATTTGCGCTCGGTCTTTGTACATGTAAAGCTATGTGAAATGCAGTTTCTTTGTGGTCATGGTATGTCACCAAATTGGTGCTCACTGCAGCATTGTGAGGGCTTTTTCCAAATATCTCAATAATCCTAAACAGTCCAATGCTTACCTACCATGCTGGCCCAGCCGGTCGCTATGCGGCATTATACTTAGGCATGACGCTACTCATCTTTCCCTCACGAGGCTGAGTGGGCCCCGCACACAGGCCAGTCACGGTATCATCATTTGCATGATACAAATTTCTGGACCCCGCCGCGAATCGAAACCCGGTCTCCCGCGTGCTAAGGGCGAGCGCAGTGACACGTACGCCATGGGAGCTGACTATTTCTCTCTTTCACACATGGCCTTTGTTGCTACCTGAAAATAAATAATTTTTTCTCTTAATTTCCATAGACGGGGAATATCTGGCTCTGTAGCAGACATACGATGCTGCGAGAGTAGTGAAGTCTCATGGAAGGAAGGGGGAGACCCAGGTGGAACTGCTGAGAAGGTGGGGTTGTGGCAGGTGGTGGTATATTAAAACTGGCAGGTAAAGACCTGGGTCTTGTTCCATTGACTGGTTGTTAACGGACGCGGTTGTGGTTCTACTTTCCATTTGGTGACAACGTTACCCACCGTCACCCAACCTGAGTGGTCAGCAGCACCCGCAATTGCCAAATGGCTCACCCATACGGATCCAACCAAGGTGCAACATGTGCTTAACTTTAAAGTGGAACCAGTGTGAGAGTGAGGTGGATCTCCAACGCGCTATCACCACTGGCTTTGTAAAGTCCACGAAAGATCCTGACCACAGGTTCACAGAGACATAGGGCGTTTATTATAGCCGATGGTGCTTACTGTATACCAATACCCACTGGATTTTCTAAATCCAACTTTTCAGAGTGACTCCCAATTTTCCTTCTTCACAGGAAGTCAAAGTGAGGGTTGGGTTCCGCCTCTGTATTTGGAACACAGTGGAAGAAAATCCTCGCGGGGGCCAGGTTAGCCAGTCAGGTCAGTAGTCAGCGTCCAACAACACGGAGCATAAAACTGCCCTGTTGCCAAGTTGAGTCTAAACCTGTACGTACAAAATTTTTTTCTAAATAGGGGGGTGTTGTATTAAGGAGTGAGTACTTCAAGGACAAAACTAAAACTAAACTTGAGGTAACCGACAACCGTTTTGATTTATTTAAAATTGAAAAAGTATCGGTAGTGTCTAATGAACACCCTTTATATTGATAAGAGAAGTTCTTGCCGTCTAAGTCTAAAATGATAAGTTAGTCTACCTGCTACGCTAGGTACCCTCACTTATATCAAGATTTCTTAGGCTGTATTACACCAACCAAAGCTGTCTAATGCTGAGTAGGTACATCCGTGTGCGTGGTACAAGTAATCCTAAGTTTTATGTAGGGGGTATGGTCTCTTTACATAATATTTTGGTGTGCACGTGTATGGTAGGTACCTTTTAAACAGCCCTACCAAAAAGCATTTGGGTCCTCCAAGAAAACTCAAGGTGTTTAAAGAGTCTTAAAATTTTTTGAAAAAAAAAAAAAAAAAAACAGCAAAGAGTCAGATCCGCCATTTCTGAATGTATTTATTCTATTGCTATCAATGATGTTTCATAAATCCTGATTTGCTTGTTACTGTTACTTTCCGTATTAGAGCGATTTTGTATCCTTTCTTATTTTAAGAACAGGTTCCAAATATACAACTTAACTGAATAAAATTGTTTAGTAGTTGCTAGTATGACGTCGTTTAGTGATATAGTGAATATTAAGGAGTACTGGCCTAAGGTAATAGTTAGGTTTACTGGATAGTTGTTTTCCGTTCTATATTGCACCTTTATTCATTAGGCTTAGCTTATTTTGGTTTACTGAACCTTAAGTTAGCGTGTATTATAATTTATAAATCAATTCTAGTCACCGGTTTTGTAGGGTCAGACATTCTTGAAAATTCTTTACTAGGTACGTTTGTAACAGGTTAATGCTTTGAACCCATCGGGCCCCACCTAAAAATCCTGTCATTTATTTAGACTTCAACTGCATGTGAATATACCAATATAGGCCATCATTTGTTATTGCGAACTTACTGTTGATGCTGGTGGTTTAGTGACTACATTGAAAAAAGATTTTTAATTTTTTTTGAATCTCTTCTTCCTGATAGTAGTTATTTTGGTGTTTTATTCGTATATGTTAAACCCGTCACCTAAGTATTCTATTTCGTTAAGGCAGTAGCCCAGGAAGTTGAGGTGCGGGTACATTTGGTCCCAGGTATATGCAAATTAATGCCGGAGGGCTACAATTTGAAAATTAGAACTTGAGTTTAAGTATAAACAGTGCGGATTGAGCAATCCAATTGGGCTGAACATGTGTAAATTATGGCTAATTAGATGTGCTTATACTTATGGTGATTTCACGCTCCAGATGACTTAAGTAATGAGAATTTCATAATGGAGAATTTCAAAGCATGCCAAAATGGAGTTTTTAAAAACTCTTTTGGGGTCATTAAAAAAGATTTTGGGGGTTTTCCCATCTGTGGGAAATCTTATCATTAATCATTGGTCGAACATCCACCATTAGTAACTAGTGAAATTAGAACCAGAATCTTTAAAGGATGTGTGTGCCACTCTCACACACACACGAAAGAAGAGTGCGCGCGCCTTGCTCACCTGGTTTACAAATAGTTCCACTATTATTTAGCCTGTAGCACTGTGTAGC
>NW_007379585.1:7605-55612 GCF_000475195.1 Diaphorina citri | reverse complement strand
TTTTCGTAGGTTTGGTTTTGAAAGCGATTACGCGCTACTAAAAGTCTCGCGAGTCTGAAGTTGGGACCTTTTTTTGCCACACACCTTCCGGTAGACGGTTAGGTTGTATTTTTTACGGATGACTTGGGCGTGTTCGGACACACACGTTCTCAGACGGTCTGAAAACCAAAGTTGGAAGCTTTTCCTACCTCAAACCTTCCAATGGTCAACCTAGATTTGTCCAACAATCGAAACGTGAGTGACCGGCCTTACCAAAACCTATTTGCTCATATGAATGTACAAGTTATATTAACCATTCTCCTTTGCCTTATCCCATTTCTATCGAACATCGAACTGTTTGGATAATCATTTGACTAAAGTACCTACCTACTCCATGCATACTAGGGTTGCCAGATCATTTTCAGCCCAAAACGGGACAAGCGACCTAAAACGTAAAAAAACAAACGGGATTTTGGATGAAAATACGGGACAAACTGGGGAAAATACGGGACACGCGTGTCCCGTACGGGACATTTTGAAAAGTGCCCAAAATACGGGACGTCCCGGGAAATACGGGACGTCTGGCAACCCTAATGCATACCGTAGCTTTACCTCGTCACAACATATTCAGTAGAGGAGCTTTTTAGTTTAGAACTTAAAGGTGGGTCCATACGTAGTCGACGGTCGTCGATCGATGTTAATCGACGAGGTGAAACAATGTTGTCCAGGCAGTATGGACGTGATATTCCTACATATCGATATTTTTCGATATTAGGGTAGGTAGGGCCGTAGGGGTATTAGGGAGAGCTCACTATGCAACTGAGCACTCTGAAGTCTGACGTAAGGTTACCCCAATACTCCACTTGTAAAGAATGAAAGTAGAAGTAGATGATATACAAACATTTGGGTAAAAAATATTCTCTCTTTCACACATGGCCTTGTTGCTTAGCCTGAAAATAAATAATTTTTTCTCTTAATTTCCATAGACGGGGAAATATCTGGCTCTAGCAGACTACGATGCTGTGGGTCATAGTGAAGTCTCACTGAAGGAAGGAGACCCAGTGGAACTGCTGAAAGTGGGTTGTGCAGGCTGGTGGTATATTAAACTGGCAGGTAAGACCTGGGTCTTGTTCCATTACTGTTGTTAACGACGGTTTGGTTTTACTTTCCATTTGGTGACAACTTACCCACCTCACCCAACCTGAGTGGTCAGCAGCACGCAATTGCCCAAATGGTCACCCATACGGATACCAACCAAGTGCAACATTGCTTAACTTTAATGAACCATTGGGAATAGGTGGATTCAACGCGCTATCACCACTGGCTTTGTAAAGTCACGAAAGATCTGACCAGGTCACAGAGACATAGGGCGTTTATTATAGCCGATGGTGCTACTTATACCAATACCACTGGCTTTTCTAAATCCAACTTTTCAAGTGACTCCCAATTTCTTCTTCACAGGAAGTCAAAGTGAGGGTTGGGTTCCGGCCTCTTATTTGGAACACAGTGGAAGAAAATCCTCGCGCAGTTGCCAGTCAGTCAGTAGTCAGGCGTCCAACAACACGGAATAAACTGCCCTGTTGCCAAGTTGAGCTCTAAACCTGTACCGTACAAAATTATTTTTTTCTAAATAGGGGGTGTTGTATTAAGAGTGATACTTCAAGACAAAACTAAAACTAAACTTATAACCCACACCGTTTTGGATTTATTTAAAATTGAAAAAGTATTAGTCTTAATGGAACACCCTTTATATTGAATAAAATTTTCCTCTAAAGTCTAAAATGATAAGTTAGTACCTGTACCTACTTATATCAAGATCTTCTTAGCTTATTACACCAACAAGCTGTCTAATTAGTAGGTACATTTCTTACAATAATACCTAAGTTTCAAGTTCCATTTGATTTGTATAGGCTTAACAGGGCTGTTAAGCTAACAGGCTGTTAGGAGCTAAAAAGAAGGTTGGTGAAATCCACCCTGAGGTATTTATTAGGTACCTACCTCTCTAAGTTCATTCTAATTGTGTGTCTTTTTTGATACCTAAGGGCAGCCACACACTGTCAGGTAGTCCTGACAGGTACGCTAGATCACGGCCGCCTGTCAGGTCTACCTGATGAGTATTGAGAACACACATTATTAGGTAGACCTGACAGGCGGACCTGTTCAGGCTGTCCGATTAATTAATAAATTTCTATCCGTAGAGTACCTATTTCTCAGTCTTTTGATTTAGTCATGTGCCGAAAATTAGGAGGTACGTAATAAAAATAAACCTTTCAATCATACAATTATTATTATCTACAATTCTACATATTACCTACTCGTATGTTCATCTTCATACCTTTTATATTTAGTTTTCTTCTACTGCCCCTCCCATATTTATTTCTTCTTTGTTTACCTACTATGTATACAGTAAAACATTACTCTATTCTAGTAAATTATACCTACCCTACTCTTTCTATTTATTATTAGTTATTAAATTATTTGTTGGTACGCTTCTTTTTATATTATTGAATTATTATACATTGTACGTGTAAGTTTTTACTATTTATTATTCAAAATAATTGAAATACAGAACTATTATTCTAGTACCTACTTATATCAAGATCTTCTTAGCTTATTACACCAACAAGCTGTCTAATTAGTAGGTACATTTCTTACAATAATACCTAAGTTTTATGTAGGTATGTCTCTTTACATACTTATTTTGTTGCACTGTATTGGTAGGTACCTAACGCCTACCAAAAAGCATTTTTCCTCCTAGAAAACTTAATGTTTAAAAGTTTAAATTTAAAAAAAAAAAAAAAAAAAAACCCCAAATTCCCCCTAAAATTAAAATCTTTTCGTATAATAAATATTAATAAATAAAATCTTTTCGAATTGCTTTTATATGTTAGTAGCTGTTTGCCCCGAGGAAGGTTCGTTAAGGAGAAAAAATTTTGGGACTCGAACCCGGAACTTTGGAATGTGATCCCGTGGCTTTGGTCCTATAGTTTTTGGCGCAAGAACACGGCAATGTTCTCCAAGCAGAGCCGAAAAAACATCTACCCCGCCGGGAATCGCACCCGGGACCTCGGCGTGCAAGCCTAGTGTAATACCCACTCGGCCACGGAGGTTGCTAATTGTCTAGGAGTTTTTTTGACATTCTGAGCGGTTCTCGAGAAATCCACCCCTGGTCAAGACTTTAAAAACACCCTGTAGGTATAAGTATAACTCACTGTCACTTATTGAGGTGCGTACAGCGACATCATTCACATCTGTGGCAGCCTGGCAGCTCTGCGGCAAGATTTACGCACTAGAGTTACCTTCATATTTACGTACCATATTCCTTTCAAACCCACTAGGATACTCTTCTGAGTTAAAATATACACGGTACATACGAGGATCAGAAGAGTCTTCTAATACAGTAGAACATCAATTATTTCAACCCCAAAATCAGTTCAAAATAGGGCATTTATTAACCATTTTGTTCTTTTGTATCTAAAATGTTTGCCCCTTTTTCATTGTTTTATACGGAATTTTAATTATTTCAACTTTCTATTATTTCAACTAGGTACCCTCGGTCCCAATTAGTTGAAATAATCGAGGTTCTACTGTACACGGTAAATCTTCTTCATATGGGATTCCTTCTCTCACCTGACGCACCTCAACCTATCCCCCCCCTGTTCCCCCCACCAAACACCATCAGCATTCTCCAATACTTATCAGCATGTATTTCCCCCTTCACCATCAGAGCCAGGCAGAAGCTATCCCCTCCAGTATATGCCATAGATGTTGTTAATGTGTGTTAGTACTGTTAGTATGTTTCTTGTGCTGCCAAGCAACTGTTGCTGTATCTGACAATCTGTATCTCTGTTGGCGTTGGATCTAAATATCTCTGTTATCAGAACATCAGGAGATCTGGTAAGTTTTTATGATTCGAAATTTCTGGGCCTTCATTGTGTAGACTTCTAGATTCATGCCCATTTTTGGAGCCTCGTTTTTAGAGCCTTTTTGGAGTTCGATTTTCCGGAAAGAAATGGGTACCATCAGTACCCAAGTTTTGTACCTACCTATTACTTGTTGCTTATTGCTGTACCTATTTTATATGTAATTAATTGTGCTTTTACTATCGAAGCTTCTAATACCTATTATTGTTATACCTCATCTTTTTGGTTTTGGTGGCTACATACGTAGTTACCTATACTTTTACCATTTGGGTATTTTAGCATTTCTGCCTTCCAACTTGGTTTTAAATTTCACAAATTCTTGTATGCTGAAGTTACCTTATTCAAGTATTCACACACATTTGCGTATTATGTGCTATTAGAATTAGACCATATATTTATAACGCTTCAACACCTGTGGGTTATTTTTGATGCATAGATATTCTAAATATTCTCATACCTTACCTTAGGTATTGTACCTACCTATGTACCTACTATGAATAGGTACCCATCTACATATCTACCCACTACCTATTTAATGGATTGTTGACAATTATTTGGGGGAGGGGGAGGCAGGCCTTTAGAAGCTAAAGTCACATCAGGCTTTTCTCTCGTCATTTCACTAGGATTCTCAGCTAGGTACCTACTCACTTTAACCTCATCCAGCCTAAGAGGGGGCGGAAAAAGCCAGCAACACGTATTTTCTCATACGGTCACCCGATACCAACCACGAGCAACGTTGCTTAACAGTGGTGATCCGTTAAACGTGCTATTGCCTCTGGCAGCTGACTAATTCAAATAGTCAGGTACCTATCAAAATGCACATAAGAGTTATTAGGTACCTACCTAAATACTAAATACCCATATGTACCTAACCTACCTTCGTACCTATTTTATAAGACGGTACCTACAAGATTACATACCTACCTATCAAAATTTACACATTTTTCATTGTCAGAGGTAGACGAGACATCTACGAGTATTTCAGTCTAAAGGCCGGTCCAGACGCTCCGTTTTGCACAACGTTTTGTCTCCGCAGTTCAAGACGTTGCAGACAAAACGTTGCGTATGGGCCGGAAAACTGCGCAGTTTTGAGTCCTTCGGGCTGTGACTTGTGATTGCAGTATGCAGATGTATTGCATTGAACACAATATATTTACCTGTCATAGTACTATAGGGAGGTACCTACCAATGTACCACAATGATAGAGAATTAGAGACTATAGGTAATAGGAGTAATAGCATTGAAATGAATTCTACTGTAATGCATCAGTGATCACAATTATACCTACAGACTAATGCCCATTATTTGTGTAATAAGAGTGTTTTGGAGGCTGTCTCACTGTATAAATTAAGAACTTATCTACTCAGTTCTATTCAAATTGAACCTAGGTATCATCAATTTCACCGGATATACCAAATACCTCTGAGTACCTACCCAAGGTGATTTTCGAAAAATATCCATTTACCACTTCGATCGCATCCATTTACCATTTTCCCCCAAAATGAAACCCTTCTTTCTACCTACTTCGTGATTGATGGATTTATCTGTCCACATTAGCCTAGTGCTAGTGAAGACTATAGTTGTTGAGTGGAGCACTGAGGAGTGGCCGAACTATATACCTACATAGAAAGTTTGGTGTTTTGGCACATCCACTAAATTATCACCTTGGCTCTCTCTCTCTCCTTCCCTCCTTTAATTTGCCTGCACCAGATATGTACCTATAACATGAGTCGAAATAAGCAGTAAAAAAAAAAAACTTAATACGATTCCTAGTGTCAATTACATACCTACATAAGGTATTTATTAGGCACAACGCAACGGGTGGATAGGTACTCCTTGCATTTCATGTAGTTCATAGGGCATTGCTCCAGTGCATTTCTTAGGTCCTGCATAGGTCAAACTATTAATGCTATACACTTATGAAATTATTTGATTAACTAAATCTGAAACATGGAACTTCTGAGACAAACATCTGAAACCTGAAAGTCCTGAAACTTTTACTCATCTACAAAATCTTTACAAAATATCCAGGTAGGTATGACGAGTACTGTCAAACATAATATACCACTCCAAACAGAATACAATAAGAGAAAAGAAAGGTAAAGGATTAAGGATTAGAGAAGAAGCTAAGAGGAAGGCAGGAAACAGTTCTTGATAGGATTTCTGATAGGTATTGATAAGCAAAGAACCAAACCTTCACGACAGTTCAAACTTGTCAAAGGTGAGGTCTTTGAACTCTCGTTTATTCGAGTAGTCAATACTCCACGGATCTACTGATAAAGATCCCTATTCCAAGAACACACCTATACAACAAACAGGATGGTAACGCGATGCAGAGAACATTATAGTGGAATAGCTAATGCAGACCAAGGATTATAAGGACTCATGTTCCAAGGAACAATAATCAAGGAGGTGAAAAAACTCGAAAGGAAACAATTAAAACAATTCGACCCGGCAGAAAGAGAACAATCAAAGAATCAAATATCAAACCGGTACACATACATACATGAACTTGGAATAAATAATATTTGAGAAGGAACTAAGAATGATGGGGAAATAGTAGGTACAACAGGATTACAGGAAGTCCGCAGGTTCGAGATACTTGTAAGATATGAACCATTGAGCCGTATAACCTTGACAGGATCAGTAGAACGAAAGACGAAGATTCTTTTATCAATGGTTCGTTTAGGAGGTCTGATAAAGGGAACTGTAACGGCTAAGGTCTTGTAGTCCCAAAAGCGAAGAGAGAAGGAAGACAGGATAAAAGAAAGCCAGCCTTTCCGAGAACGAACCTTATCCGTTCAGGATAAAATCGGCCTCGGGCGGGAATCGAACCGCAACTTAAAAACTTTTTTTTGTCAACAAATTTTCATCATTTTCCCACAGGACGACACAATGTTGACCCGTAAGCAGTGAGACAATTTTCTCAAGGAAACAAATGGCTTCGGAAACTTTGGATCAGCATCACAATGAGGAGGAAGACGAGATTGAAGAGAGGCCCGAGTCACCACTCAGTGATCATTCAGCAGATCAGAACGAACATGACGTCATTGATGCTTCCGCATTTCTGGATCAGCAGAAATGTGGGTGAGTAATTGAGTATCATCAATCATCAGATTTACTTCAAGTGGAAGATTTTATCAAATTTTCATTTTTTAAGTATAACACTTAACAAATTTATTTCTGTCCAAAGTGGGATGGGCCAGCCTAGTAGTTACCTTGGTTTCTAGCGCGTCTGCCTTGTAAGCGCTAGACCGCGGGGTCTATTCCTGCCCGAGGCGGATTTCATCCTGAACGGATAATGTTCGTTCCCGGAACGGCTGGCTTTCTTCTATCCTGTCTTCCTTCTCTCTTCAATTTCGGGACGATAAGATTTTAGCAGTTACAGTTCCCTCTGTCAAACCTCTTTTTTTTATCAAATTGTCAAATTTTCATTTTCTGATTTAAAAAAAAAAAAAAAAATCCATCCAAAGTGGGATATGCAGTATTTCCATATTTAAATTCAGTCGAAGTCAATCGACTATGTGTGGACACAGCTTTAGAGTAACCTCCTATAAAAAATATATAGAAATTAATTATCCATATTGCTATCTATTTTCGTTTCTTCACAATATGGAAGTTTACTTTTTACAGAGTCTGACATTGATTCATCGTGTCATTTGAACGAAATTTTCACAAAACTTTACCTACAGACTAATGCCCATTTGACCATTATTTGTGTAATAGGAGTGTTTTGGAGGCTGTCTCGCTGTATAAATTAAGAACTTATCTACTCAGTTCTATTCAAATTGAACCTAAGTAGGTACATCAATTTCACCGGATGTACCAAACACCTCTGAGTACCTACCCAACGTGATTTTGGAAAAATAATGTTCGATCGCATCCATTTACCATTTTCCCCCAAAATGAAACCCTTCTTTCTACCTACTTCGTGATTGATGGATTTATCTGTCCACATTAGCCTAGTGCTAGTGAAGACTAGAGTTGTTGAGTGGAGCACTGAGGAGTGGGGAGTGGCCGAATTATAGTTACATAGAAAGTTTGGTGTTTTGGCACATCCACTAAATTATCATTTTGGCTCTCTCTCTCTCTCTCTCTCTCTCTCTCTCTCTCTCTCTCTCTCTTTATCTCTCCCTCTCCCTCCCTCCTTTAATTTGCCTGCACCAGATACCAGATATGTACCTACAACATAAGTCGAAATAAGCAGTTAAAAAAAAAAAAAAACTTAATACGATTCCTAGTGTCAATTACATACCTACATAAGGTATTTATTAGGCACAACGCAACGGGTGGATACTCCTTGCATTTCATGTAGTTCATAGGGCATTGCTCCAGTGCATTTCTTAGGTCCTGCATAGGTCAAACTATTAATGCTACACTTTCAGCAATGGACAACCGTATCAAATGGAGTTTAATAGCCCTAATAGGTAACGACAATTTTATTGTTCCTGGTATTTAGTCCACTTGCGCCTTTTCTTCCAATGGTCTTTTGTTTTATTCTTTTGTTCTTTCAATTCATTCTTTACTTGGTTAGGTATCTAACCAAGTAAAGAATGAATAGGTAGGTACTTGATCTCTGTAGGTACTGTATTACTGTATCCTATTTTGTGTTTTGTTTCCTGTAGCTTTCTTAGCTTAACCGAATATAGTTTTGTCTTGTGCCTACTGTGGTAATAAAATTCGGCCGTCATGTCGCGTCCTCTTCAAACGGCGATGTATGGCACATCCACTAACTCTTTTTCCCCCATCTGAAATCTACGTAGACTATTCCACACCATAACAGGATTTTATTATTTTAATGATGAAAACTCAGCCTCCCATGTTTTGTTGTTCTGATGGTCATCAGCGAATGAATGAGTTTCATTCACTTGACCTCTACTCTTCCACATTTTCCCTATTATTGAATACAGATTTACCTACGGACACAGCATACCATAAAGCGTTGTTAAAACGCTTAGGCGTTTTCTTTAAGACAAGCATATTATGTCTGAGATTTTAACAGATTTTTTTTCTCCGGTACCTACTAAACTATAAACTAATCAGGTAGGTACCTATGTATTTTTCTCCGGTACATGGATTAATTAGGTAGGAAGGTCTGATGTACATACATTTCTAGGTATCTACCTACCTAACTAATCAAACAAAAGTTATGCAGGATAAGTAATGTTGGTACTAATCAAACAAAAGGTAGGTAGTCACCTACCTAATCAAATAAAAGAAAGAATAAGCGTGGCTTAATGAACTGGGGAAGGACTTTTAATTGTATTGGAATGCTTTTTACACCTATGGATCCGAATTCCAACATGCCACGAACTCAGCTATTGATTCCTTACCTATCGGTCTCATATCAGGCCTTTTTCACTGAGATCTCAACCAGCTTTTCAATAATACCCGTGCCCCAGACGCCGGACGGTCATCCATAACACAATCTTGCTTAACTTCAGTGATCCAATGAACGAAGCATTGAACGTAAAGGTGTGTCCACACATAGTCGACCAGCCGTCGATCGATGTCGACTGAACCACTGCCTTGATAACGTAGATTCACCTCGTCGATCGACTATTTTTGGACACACATTAAGGCATCTTTCCGAACAACCGAACCACAGGACTCTGCCTTTCACCAAACTTACCACAGTTTACTCGATTTACCAGGTGGATTACTTCTAACGAGTGGCATTGTACAGATCGCATTCACGTTTCTGATTGGCTACATGGGTGCCCGAAGACACAAGCCCTCCTGGATTTCCAACACTGCCGGGCTTATTTGGGTCTCCGCCATTTTCATCTGTTTCGTTCTGTTCAGCTATGATTGGACGCGATTCCAGAGCAACTTTGTTCATAGAGGTGAGAATTCTAGTCAAATCAAAAATTGGAAAAAATCATGTATAGAAGTTCATTAGTCATGAAGCCAACCGTCACGTCAACCGTCTCTTTAGTCTTAAGAGTTTTGTGGCTTCGTGGGTTTTACTCTCCATTCAACGATACGATAATCTATCCACCTCCTGACTTCAACAGTCTGAATGGAGATGGAAAACCCTGCAGGACGCCGCGTGATTGCCCAGATCCAGATGGTAACCCATTCGGATATCAACCACGTTAAACGTTGCTTAACGTGTGATAAATGAGGAACTGGTGCATTCAACGTGCTATCGGTGCTGGCTACTCTGTTACTCTCAAAATGTGTTCACACATATTCGACCGGCCATCGGTCGAAGTCGACTAAACCGTCCACACTGCCTCGATAACATAGATTTACCTCGTCGATCGACGGGCGGTCGACAATGTTTGGACACACCTCAATAAAACATTTTCTCCCACAGATTCCGCCCTGTGTCAGATTCGCTCAGACGTTAACCCCTTCCTGTGGGCCAAACACTGGTTCCTCGTCTTGTTTTTCTTTCTACTTCAAGTGGGCGTCGGGTTAAGCAATGTGACCTACATGAGTCTTGGTCTCTCCTATCTGGATGACAACATTGGGCCGTGGCGCAGTCCGCTCTTTATTGGTAAGATCTTATAGTCATAGATTGAAGAAAATTATCATAGAAACAAAAAGTTGTTGATCATTGGCATGAAAAAGGAGTTACCCAGCACCAACGTAGCATATATGAGGAGCCAAAGGAAATTATTGTGTGTTTTGGGCTAATAACAACGGCACTTTGTTTGACAGCAGGGTTGATATTACTTGATAGAAAATATTGCTTGATCGTTTCATGATTTTCAAGTGTAAAGGTTGACGTCCAATTTTATCCTTCATATTGTATTTTTTCCAGGCATTGCAATGGCGGCCAAAACTTTCGGCCCTCAAATAGGCCACACCATATCGAGCTCAAACATTCTGGCCAAAGTTCCGGTCGTTTTTGTGTTCTCCTCTCTATTCTGGTTTTGTAAGTGAATACATCACATTGGTTTTCAAATTGGGGAGTTTAGGGTAGATTGTAGTGAAATGACCTTTGAGCTTCAACCATACCACCGTACATAGGTAGGTATGTACATATTTCTAAACAAACCACAATATATGGTTCCAGAGAGAGCTGATTTTTCCAGCAAATTGTAGTTCTGTGCTTCTGTCTGATGTGGTCTTTACTAAGATTTCATCTATTGTAACCGCTCAGCACTGAAAATTACCTGGCAACGGAAATACCATTTGCCACCAACAGGAACTGTTCCTTTCCAGAGTTTTCACGCTTTGACCACCTCTTCACCTTTCAGTTGCAGGTATTTCCCTCCTCGGGGTCAGCTTGGTACTGGCCATGTTTCCTCATAAGCTTCTACCGCTGCCCGATAACGATGCCCAGGTGCCGCTGTCCAATAATAGAGTCAACAAGTCTGCCTACTCCCACGCCTCTGGTAAGTCAAGTTACAGCGAAAGTCGACAAAAGGATCTGACGGACGGTGTACAACTCCATACACAAAAAGTCCACTCTGAGGTTTAGATGTAGGGCCAACTGCCCCAAAAGATGGGTTAAGCTTGTACGAATCTATGAAATCTTAAAGGATAATGTATTTCCAAGCCGCGCCGGAATTTGAATCAACGTTTGTGTTGGTCGTATGACAGTACGATCTCGGCACGGAATAGTGTGTCCCCCATATTCATTTTCGCTCAAATAATGGACTAGGGGTATTCCTTTTCACGAGTGTAAAAAGTTAGTTAATTGTGATCGGCCATAAAAAAATTAATACCCTACATTTCGGATGAGCCATCAAAGATCTTCGCTTTGTTTTCCAGGATTCATGGGCAGTCTCTGGAACGTATCGTGAGTTAATCGCATGATTATCTACAACGCCTTGGCCCAGTATGTGTCTCTACACACAGTGGACATCAACCTTTGGGATCCATCAGAGCTTCCTACCTGCAAACTGTCTTCTATATTCCCGTCCTCGATGATTTTTTGACGTCTTTGCTTGCAGAACAGGTTTTATAACAGGTAGGTAGGAGTGTACGGCTGGTATATACGGCTGACAGGTATATGGCTCAATGGCTGAGTGTACGGCTGGTATAGACACTGAACAGGTATGGCTGAAAAGGTTCGTCATCGTCTGTTCAGGTTTACCTGATACCTGGATGAGCACATACACCATCAGGGTAGACCTAACAATGAGTTGGGCTGACCTGAGTAATAGGTGTTAATTCAATCGTGCACTAAGCCTTTCCCGCTCATGTTTTTTAGCTGCTCACCAAGCCTACCCTTCTAAGGTTAACGGAGTAGCAGTACTAACTTCTATATTCCTTGAAAATTTTTAAAACTCCTCAATTCTAATCTCTCTCTTCTCAGATTTTCTTCGCGTTTCCCATTGCGCCTTTGTTCTCCTCATTGCTGCGGGTTACTTGATCAAGAAACATCCGTCCAGCTGCCTCCCAAGCTGGCCGATGGGAATATTGTGGCGGACCACTTTGTCCATCCTGTATTAAATATTCATCACCGTTATGGATCAAGCATGCTCAGCCGGAAAACACTCTATGTCCTACTATAGCAGGTGAGTTGTCTGACACATGATGAGGTATCAGACGTGGCATAAGTTAGGCTTGCCCCAAATATTCCAAAATGTCGGATTCGGGGACGCGAATCCGCGCAACATATTGCGAATCCGCGGAAACATAATCCAGCAAATACCGAGACACAAATAATCGCCAAATCCCGCGACCCATAATCGCGAAATCCACGAACCATAATCATCCCCATATCCGCACACGCGAACATAATCATGCGCGAACATCGCAAATCGCCGCTCCGCGACCATGAATCGCCGATAATCCGCCGACATAATATCGCGAAATTCCCCGCGGGAACATAATCCGCGGAAATCCCGCGTGAACATAAACCGCGAAAATCCGCGAACATAAATCGGGCAGAATCCGCGACGCAACGTAATCGCGAAAATCACATAGGTCACGGATATGTACAATTGTACATAGGTACGATAGGTTCGCGATCTAGGTAACATCCTATTATAAAACAGATAAACAAAATCCAGTCGAACCTGGATAAACGCGAATCCCGAGCAACGCGAATGCGGACCAGCCTCATTTTTTCCGCGTTTAAGGCGGCGTTTAATCAACATATTTCCTCGTTTATACAAGGTTTAACGCAAAGTTGGAGAGCAAACTGATGAAGAGCAGACAAATCGTGAAACAAGGTTATCGCGAAGATCAACTTGCTTATTCTGTCATCCGCGAACCTAATCTCAAAAGTTTACATAATCGGCGTTCCACGATTTTTCTGAACCGTTTATAAACGACGGAAATTGTTCGTGACTAAAACGCCCCTAAATGGAAAAATGAGCTGGACCCGGGACTTCTCGGATCTGAACGAGTGTTCGGACTGTCCCGGCAATTTTGTGTAATCGTGTTTTTGACACTAGAGTAATGGTTATCCTATCAAGTCTATCGTACCTATTTACTAGTTGGTGAATAATCCATCGTAATTACTGTTGATTTCGCCGTTTGTTGGCGGATTTCATTATGTTCGACGGATCGTTCGCGTTTACTTCTCGATTCTCGCGATTCATGCTTCGCTACTTCCTGCTCCCACGTGTTTGAGAAGTCGCCATATTGGGTCGCGGTTTCGCTATTATACTACACAGCGGACTATGGCGATTTTGTTCGGATCTAGTGGTATGGTCGATCTTGCATTGTTGTTCGCGGGATTTTTCGACTATAGTCCGCGGCATCTTCGGCAAGTATGTTCGCGATTCGCGTCCCGAATCGACACTTTTTTGGGATATTGCCAGCATTTAGCCCTGTCTGATAACCTCATCAGTACCGACAACTCAGGCATGCGCTGGCAAGAGGTGCGTCAGCTAACTCTTTACAGGTAACAAGAAGCGTAATAAGATTGGAGCAGTGGCTATTATCCATACTGTTATCTGAAAGTGGTTCTTTTCCTGATTTGTTACCCAGCACTGGATGACCCGTGGCAACCGAAGAATTGCTGTGTGAGATCGCTAAAATTGATCATGTTTGGATTTTCACAGATATGCGTCCTATGTATTACCGAACCTGTTGTCGAATGCTGCCTGCAAAGTCTTGCTGCGATACCTCCAGTGTGTTGGTAGTGCATGAGATTAATATTGCGCGTGGTTAGACATCATCGTAAACGACACTACCACTCACGTCCGTATGTGAGCTTATGTGAAGGAGCCTGACAGACAGTTCAAAGTTTTCCCCATTATGGTATGACGTGATGATGTGATGATATGTGTGTCTAATGTGTGGAATCTTGAATTAAAAAAAAAAAAAAAAGCTTGAGTGGTTTCACCCGTTTTTATTTTGTACCTTCGTAGCAATGAAACAACTGCTACATTAGAAACTTGTTTTGGTCTGTGTGCCCCAAGTTGCCCATCCCCATAATATGTCCCTCATCAAGTCTGATTTTTATCTTTCAGCAGGTACTTCGCGTATGTTAAGGCGGTCTCTTCTTGATCCCTCGTGTGCAGCGTCCACTTTTGTTTATGATTACTGCACTAGTATGTCCCTCATCAAAGTTTGATTTTTATCTTTCAGTACGGTAACTGCCAATGTGTGGCCACAGAGAAAGCTAGCAGCTCGTACTGTCACAAGGATTACTGCGTGTTGAAGAGTGTTGTTTATCAGTTCCTTGATGTTGTTGTCACGGGCCTCCTAATCAGTTGCCGGGTGGGCAGTATGCTGCTTTGCTTCAGGTAAATCATTTAGCGTCCTAGTCCATGATCTGAGATTATGATGTACGCCCGTCTCACATTAGAAATGTAGACGTGCGATTTTCAGTAGCGCATAAGCGCCTGTAAAACAAAACCTATGTCCTATGAAAATGATAGAGAGCCTATAAAGGTCTCTATATTTTTCATAGGTTTGGTTTCGCAGGCGACTATGCACTACTAAAATCGCGCGTCTACGCTTCCAATGTGAAACAAGCCTTAAATTATACCCTCCTTATGTCCTTATATCTTTCACGAACGACAATAGATCATTGAACAAGAGTAATAATACCGATATATCGTGGAAATGGCTATCAGAAACTAGCAGAGGTTCCTTAGGATAACTATACATATGTGTGCATATTTAAGCGCCTAAGGAAGAATGAACTTGGGGTGAGTCAAACGAATTGGATTATTATATTGAGCTTTACCACAATGACCTAGATCTGTCACAGCCTCCACGCAATATTTCGTCATCACTAGTTTCATCAGCAAGGGATTTCTCCGTTTCCTCACGTAATACACGCTCTCCTCGGTCTTGAGGATACCCTGGCTGTAATGACGTGTCTTCTAGAGTCTCAATACTACAAGAATTCCACTTCTGATATAGTGGCGTCTGCCGGACATTGGCTTCTTTCAATTTTTTGATAACCACATCCACAATAGTCCATCCCAAATCGGAGACAGCGGAGAACCCATCCCTCGTGCAGGTGTCCACGAATTCATCAATGTCAACCTCACACTTGATCAACATTGGGTGAAGAAACTCCCTGTAAATGAATTTGGAACCTCTGGTGGCAGGGTATATGAGCCATAGAATGAAGATGATCTTGATTTCGTAGTAGAACGGGAACCAAAAGCCGAGGAAAAGATCGAGGAAGATTTCGGTAAAAGTTAAGAATAATGCGGACACAATCCAATAGGTTAACCAGTGAAGTAAAGCTGGGGTGTCGTTGAACTTGAGAGCTTTGTAGGAAGCATAGCCAGGATACAGAGTACCAAGCCCGAACGTGATCAAGCGACACAATGAATAGGGAAGCATTTTATAAGCAAATGGTTGTAGAACTTGTAAAATATCAGTGACGAATTTTCATTTCATACGTAACTTTAAAATGGAATTATTAAAACTCGAAAATTGAATCCAGAGCGAACTTTGTAAACTGTCAGATCAATGCAACGTTGTGGTTTCATCACAATTTGGAGATTTTCAAGCCAACAAATCGATTTAAAACTAGCCCATGGTTCATGGGTGGTATAATATAACTACACGCCAGTCTTGAGCCGGCTACCTGATGACGGTTGTTCCAAATGGAGTAAAGGAATCTATACTGAACTTGTCCTACATTTACAGCTTTTACCTTTTAGTACACTTATAGCATATGAATATATTTGTCCGATATGATTGTGAATGGTTAGTTAACTAGACAATATTACATGGTTTTCATTACAGATGTGTCAGCTCCAAAGATAAACCTCTAGTGGTCAGTCTAGAGATCTTCATCTCAATGTTGTTTGCGTTTGGTCCAGGCAAATATTTGTACTCGTTGGCTCTGAAAGAGTCCTGTATCCTGCCAGACGCCAATATGGTTCATAACTGTAAAGTGTACAATTCTACCAACTTGACCACATATGTCAATATTCTCAATGTTTGTAAGTATCCAGCTTAAGTATAACCTCTTTCTCCTAGGACTTTGTGAGTGGAAGAAGGGATCTTTGGTTGAAAGAATGCCTTTTTAAAATGCAAAGTAACAAAACTAACCAAGATAACATGTGGAATAATTATTCTATGGCACTTTCGTTAAAAGCTTTTCTTCCTTAGGTAGAAAGTAGGTACCTACTCTTGAAAGATCATATCTCTTTTGTCGTGACTTAGCCCAGGAATTATCGGTAATGTTTGAATTTCAAAATGTTCCCAATCGTTTCAAATTCTCCCATATCGGTTTGCAGGTCTCCTGATCGCGGGTGCCGGGTTCTACTCGGTTGTCTACACCTGTGTCGATCACATCTCCTTATTCGGAGAAGTTGTGCAACCCAAACCGAGCTCAACCCAAGAAGAACCGCAGTCCAAGCAAGTCAACGGTTCAACGCAGCAACCGAAGAAGTCGATTCTGGTGAAACCGACCAAGTTACCTGTGGGAAAAGACGCGGATATTTTCGTCAATTGCAACAATCCCGAATTGGAGCCGCTGTTTATGAATATTAATGAGAAGCCATTGCAGACCTCGCCTGTAAGGGATTTGGACGTGGACTCAAATTCGGACCGGAGCTCTGGGATTACACTGCGCAAGGGTGGATTCCTGACCACGCTTCTATGATACCAAAGATATCAAAGTTGAATTGTTCCCAGGAAGAACGGCCTAGGTTATTTTTGCTCCTAACATAGGCCCTTCCTCCTGGGAACAATTGAGTTGTTGTATAGCTGTGTATAGTATTTTGTCAATAGCCTTTATTATCTTTATCTATAATTATAGTACACGATTTCCCGATTTCCAGGTGAACATTTTGACCGCTTTGGTACTATAATTCCTATTCCTAGGCATTCAATTTCATCTGTACCCATCATTAGGAGTATGTGCACCTACCTAATTTGAGATAGGTTGAATATATGACCATGATGACTAGGTAGGTGACTATTTGTAAAAAATTGTCTAGTAAATAATTATTTTGATTGTACATAAAATCGTCTCACTGTTACCTTTCGCTAAATCTTCTGTCTATTATGTAAATAAATTAAAATCTACCATACTATACCTATTTCTAATAGTACATAAGTATTTACGAAATAATAAAAAGCACTGTTTTTACTTTCTTTCCGATTTTGGAATGGGGAATGCTTCTTAAATTGGCCCTCTTAATAGGTAGTTCGAAGGGGCGATCTCTTTTGACTTTGGATAGTTGCAATTTTCCAATTTTATTACTATGTACCTACCATTGAATATTCGGATAGAAATCCTGTGGATTTTCACTGAAAAGGACTAGAATCAGTCTGTAGTCATGGGAGAAGAGGGGAGCACAAAGATTAAGGAGCGCGGCAGCTCTCCGCCCCGCCAAGTCAAGAAAGTTTGACAGTACTACTAGACTCTAGAGACATTATACGCCACAGACCAAGTAGCCATTTTCAGGTTCCGCTGTTTTTTACTCATATTTCCCAACGACCTTGCGGGAAATGAAGGATTTTTCAGTGCACTGTTTTAAGTGACCTCAGTTATCCATCGGTAAAACACACCTTACACCATTGACCTTATTCCTGCGGAACTTTAACTCCAATGGCCACCTACCCACTACCTATATCTAACAAAAGGTACTTGAAACGCGGTAATTTTATAGGTAACCTTGTCATGCAAAATACTCGGGCATACCTAAGACTTACAAGTGTAAATGAAGACACGGTGTATGGAGTTACATTTTCTATCCGAGCGATTTCCAACTTCCATATGTAAGCGGGCCACATGCTACATTGTCAGATACTTCGCGGGCCACAAACACATTAGAGGAGACCCGTATCCTGGATTCTCTTGAGGGAATGGGGTGGATACTCCATTTTCGGAATCCACCCCATAGTAAAAGAGCAAAAATCAAGCCCGAGGGGACCCACCCAACAAGGTCCGAAGGCCACAAAAATGGTCTGGCGGGCCAAATGTGGCCCGCGGGCCCCCATTTTGTAATATCTTTCGTTCTATCCTGAAGTTCCATGTTACAGCTGATTGAATCGTAATAGCACAGAAACTACAAATCTTGCCTGTGGCATATATCATTCATTTCCGCGTCCGAAACAAGTCTTAACAGTGTACTGGCTACCTTAACTGCTGACGGTCTTATGGAAAAAAGTCCAATTTACCCAAGTTAACATCCAAACTTGTGAAAGGGTTACGTACAAGTTTCGGAGCACACCCTGTAACAAGTATAGCTAAAAAGTCCAAAGTGTACTGGTTACCTTAACTGCTGAGGTCTTATCGAAAAAGTCCAGATTTTGACCCAACTTAATATCCCGTTTAGAGGGCAAGCTTCTGGGACACCCTGTCAAAGGAATATTTTCACCCGGTTCTTTCCCGAAGTAGAAAATAAATTAACAGCGAAGACTTAATGGGTATCATCTTTCTCTCTCAACTATTAGAGAAAGGCTGTTCTACACACGGGTGGTAATGATCCAGTTGCGGCTTACTTGGAGTGATGTTTCAAGTCATAGAGCAGGAAAAATGAGGACCAACGGAATTTTTCTTTGTTCTTCTCTACGGGACCTTCTACGATACCCCGAGGATAAACTGCATTTAAATCATACCCGATGCTATTAGCGGTCTGAAATTCAGGGTGTGCCCCTTGGCTTTGGATTTGATGTGCAGCTCTTCAGACTCTTTATAGAGTACTAGAAACAGGGCTGTCCAAGAGAGATACCCGAGCGGCCGCAAGACAGACCGCCACCTGTTAGAGAGTTGGCGGCCGCCAAAAACTCAACTCTCGGCGGGCGGAGGGGGGTGGCCTGGTGTAATGTAATTATAATATTATAATATAATTTTATTTTATTATGAAAACTTACCACATGTGACATTAGTGCGATTTCTGTGGACACTCTGCAGCTGACACAAGTGCGTGAATATCGACATTCACGTCTTCGGTACACAAATGTAGAAGGTCTATCCCTTTTTGGTCCAAGTTTTTTAGGCGGGCCTTCGTGGGCCGCAAGAATGAGCTCGCGGGCCGCGGGTTGGACAAGCCTGGTCTAGAACTACAACCAACCTACTTAATAGGTAGGTATGTAGTTATGTAGGTACCCCTTTTAGAACCCTTGTGTGAATTTACCTACCTACTCCATTCATAATATTATCCCAATATACTGACACGTGGGACGTAAATTAGTACCTACTTAGTATATCTACCTAGGTTACGTACCTCCCTAAGGTCCGAATATTCTGTTGGTACCTACCGGGTATCTATTTAGATATCAATTAATGTCCCTTGTCCCTCACAACAGATGCCTTGTGGGATTTTTCCCACTCTCAGATAAAATTTTCGTTTGATATTTGAACACAAACATCAGGGGAAAAAATTACCTCCTCTTATTTCTAAATTTACTCGAAAATCTCGCACGATTTTGAACTTTGGACGTTTGGCGTCCCCATCAGGGTTATTTGCTGCTCAGTCTGTACTGAGTTCTACCTTGTGATAACAAGCCTAGTGGAGAGTGAATGAATCCGTCACTTAGTGTTCAGTTTTAATTAAAAAAGAAATTAATTGTTGTATTTTTTTCCACAACCAAAAATGGGAGGTAAGAATCGCTTTTGTTTTTTGTCAATTTTTAAAATTTTCTTCGTTTTTCTATGTAGAAATTTCAAGCAGTGCATTCGAACTTATTTTTATTGTTTGTATGATGTAGGTATTGTAGGTGTTAGAAGTAGGTAGGTACCATGTTTACCTTTATAACTTCTAGGTGCTTCATTATGTACCATCTAGAATTGTAGAACATGGTGGCTGCAGAAGTGAAAAGCACCTTCAATTTTTTGATAAAAATCTAGAACATTGACTACTACAAAATGTTTTAATAGGTACCTACCACCCTCTATTTATCTACCTATAATTTTAATTAATTAAATAATTTTGAAAAGGAGAGGCTCGAGAAAAAGGAAGCTCTAGAAAGCTAAATTCTCTTTGAAAATGAAGAAAGAAAGACTGAAAGAGAAATTAATTCAAGACTAGGTATTATTAGGTAGTTTATTAGGTTAGTAAGTGGGTGGATACTAGGGTTGCCAGACGTCCCGTATTTCCCGGGACGTCCCGTATTTCGGGCACTTTTTAAAATGTCCCGTACGGGACACGCGTGTCCCGTATTTTCCCCAGTTTCACCATTTCCTCCGGTAATTAATCTTTACCAATGTAACAGTCCCGTATTTTCCCCAGTTTCACCATCTCCTCCGGTAATTAATCTTTACCAATGTAACAAATTAAAATTTTCTATGAGAAAATTAAAATTTTCCAAAAATATGAGAATGGAATAATTTTTAATTTCTAATTTCATTAATAAATCTGAAGAAAAAACAGTTGATTTTTAAAAATTGAGTGTTTTTTTTTTCCAAAAATTGCAGGGGGGGGGGGTTAAAAAAGCTGCTTGTCCCGTATTTTCATCCAAAATCCCGTTTTTTTTGACGTTTTAGGTCGCTTGTCCCGTTTTGGGCTGAAAATGATCTGGCAACCCTAGTGGATACCTACCTACCTAGGTAGATATAGGTAGCTATTATATACAGGGTGCGCCAGAAAAACACTGACAACGGCTCAGGGTAGGTAGACCTCATCATTTCCCACAAGGTTCTGTGGGTCATTTTCCTAACTTCGGATTCGTTTCCGAGAAATGTCCAAAAAATCACCTTTTTAAAAAATGCTGACCTTGTGTCAGTTTTTAGGTCATAACATTTTCATTTTAATCGAGAAACTTTTTTTGTTAAAACCACGAGCCAGAGCACAAAATTTTGATCCGAATAGACCTGATCTCCGATTTCCAAAGTTCAGGTTTGATGTGTTTTTTCAAGCTCGAAAAAGAATCACATTGTCCGATTTTTAAGTTACGAAACACGCGATTTTTGTCCGAAGAAATTTTGGAGCACAGGTCTCCATCTTTCAGGAAAACTTGCGCTTTATTCAAGGATCAGAATCCGTTTTCCCCTAGATCGTTCCATTCTAATCCATAATGTCATAGACACATAGACCCTAATCCTAATAATGGACTTTTAGTCCGTGCCTGATGTTTATTATCTCTGAGGCCAGGTCAAACCTTTATAGTCCTTACAGCTTTGAATAAACTTCTTCAAAGGTCCTTAGTCTAGTATAGAGGTGACATTAGCAGACAGGCAAAGGTTCCCTTCAGATGTTAACCCGAAGGCACCAAAAGCCCAGTACTTATTTCTACGGATTTATGTTTATAAACCAGAATCACTTCTCAATTTCAAATTGGCAATGTTTTTCCTTCTCAAATTAATACCTAAATACGGTGCCTATCCAGAAAAACACTGACAACGGCTCAGGGTAGGTAGACCTCATCATTTCCCACAAGGTTCTGTGGGTCATTTTCCTAACTTCGGCTTCGTTTCCGAGAAATGTCCAAAAAACCACCTTTTTAAAAAATGCTGACCTTGTGTCAGTTTTTAGGTCATAACATTTTCATTTTAATCGATAAACTGTTTTTGTTAAAACCACGAGCCAGAGCACAAAATTTTGATCCGAATAGACCTGATCTCCGATTTCCAAAGTTCAGGTTTGATGTGTTTTTTCAAGCTCGAAAAAGAATCACCTTGTTATGTCCGATTTTTACGTTACAAAACACGCGATTTTTGTCCGAAGGAATTTTGGAGCACAGGTCTCCATCTTTCAGGAAAATTTGCGCTTTATTCAAGGATCAGAATCCGTTTTCCTCTAAATCGTTCCATTCTAATCCATAATGTCATAGACCCTAATCCTAATCCATAATGGACTTTTAGTCCGTGCCTGATGTTTATTATCTCTGAGGCCAGGGCCAGGTCAAACCTTTATAGTCCTTACAGCTTTGAATAAACTTCTTCAAAGGTCCTTAGTCTAGTATAGAGGTGACATTAGCAGACAGGCAAAGGTTCCCTTGAGATGTTAACCCGAAGGCACCAAAAGCCCAGTACTTATTTCTACGGATTTCAAATTGGCAATGTTTTTCCTTCTCAAATTAATACCTAAATACGGTGCCTATTTTTAACATGAAAATAAAAGGAAAACATTGCCAAGTTGAAATTGAGAGAAGGTTGAAGGGAGATCCAGCATTTTCAGCAGACACGAAAAATTGGGAATGCAGAATGCAGACTTGGCCTTAATTTTCTGATCTCACCACTTTTAGGGCCGACATTTTTTGATAGGAACTTGGCCTTCTTTTCACATTTGTGTTTTTGTGGGGGATAAAAAATCACGGAAAAAAATTCTAAAACTTTCGGTCTCTGTTAGAAAAATAATCCTCATGAAAATACGACTTTTGGGAATGCAGAATGCAGACTTGGCCTTAATTTTCTGATCTCACCACTTTTAGGGCCGACATTTTTTGATAGGAACTTGGCCTTCTTTTCACATTTGTGTTTTTGTGGGGGATGAAAAATCACGGAAAAAAATTCTAAAACTTTCGGTCTCTGTTAGAAAAATAATCCTCATGAAAATACGACTTCTACCGTTGAACCTTTGACACGTTTGGCAACGTAGCCTACTTTTTAGATGAATCCTTGCTGCCATATTCAAATGGATGAACCATAGGAATAGGAACCTAATTACTTATGTATACGATTATGAAGTTCAAAAGAAAATGAAATCCTTATCCATGCTCCTAATATTATTACCTATTATGTAGCTAGTTATATTTTTGTAATTTTATGTAGGTCGTAACAATAACAATTTAAAGTGTATTTCCTTCCTGAGCTCGAGTAAGTTTTGAGATAAGAAAATAAATAAAATGATCAGGGGCTGTTTCATGTTTTCGTCGCCATTTGATTGATTTCTCCTTTTTATACCTCATCAAACTTTACTAAGTACGTTGTCAATCGTCCTCACAAATCAGAATGCAGCCCGAAATAGCCACCAGCACGAAATTCTTACCCAGTTTTTCACCAGTCCAGGCAAAAATTAGAAGATTATCCATTGTTCTAAGGCTTAAAACAGAGTGGACTTCAAACGCTCAAACCGCATAGAACTGAGGGCAAAAAACTTTATGTGCTATGCTCTCCGCTCCATTCTGTTTTAGGCCTAAGACGCCATTTAGTGTTTAACAGATGGGCGACTTGAAACGCAAATGCAACGTAATAGCGCTAATATTCGGCAATTTCTCAAGTTTTGGCACCGGTTGGAAAAATAATTTCGATGGTATTTTTCGCTCGAATTTATGACCGCTAACATTATGTACCCACGCCTTGTTGTTGTGACCATTTGCCTGATGCACGCTTGTAATGTGATCAACTGACGCCAGAAATTCGTTACTGCGGGCGAAACACGACCGAAAGGCTATCGTTATACTGGCAAAATATGATAGCCTTGATTCCGACAAGACACTTTGTGTTCTTCATCTTATCTCACTCACTTGGATAAATTAAATAATGAAAACTGGACAGATAAATAGATTATGATTTTTGGCACAGAGGGCTGAGCGTGTGTTTTATGTGAAACGGACGAAAATACTGCCGTAAACCGTAAAGAGTTGCCGATTTGTGATAGAAATTTTTAGGAGCGCTGATAACGACGGGCAATCTTTAGGGAAAAGATACTTTTGTTGCCAGGGTGCCGGAACCCAGTCACCCGATTGGGCTGCCGGCACCCTAGATTGTTGCTTCCCTCTACGTGCTCGATGCTCTTTGCTCTCGGCTCCACTCTGCTAATAGCCTTGGAATCCAGGTTGAATAATCACTTACTATTTTCGGTCAGTAATAAGTAAGTATTGGGGCGTGAGAAAGGGATGCGGTTAAAAACACGGTGCTTCCCTACAATCCCTAGGTTCCATGACTGATACGCCACTAGACAGAGAGGTTATGGGGGGGTGGTACCTGAGGGCAGGGTGATGGGTGAGTTGCCAAATGCGTTCCATTTTTAGCCCGTCCTTCGTTTATTATTACGATAGTAATAAAAAAAAGTTATAGTGGACCTCCCGAGCACGCAGTGCGAGTAATAATAGTCTTTAACCACGATCGAGTAAACTACGGGCTAAAAAATTCCCGGAGGGACGGGCCCAGCTTGTTACGTCATGTGCCCGTCCCGTCCTAACAAAGCGTCGCTATGTTACTGCGGATTCCCGAAGCGTGAATACTGCTAGTCGCGGACGAATATCTTGCATGACTTCGAAATTCCACACCGCAACATATTCCACTCAGCAACACAGCATAATATGTTGCTGTGTGTATAATACATCGTGTATATTATACACAATTTCCACTATCTACGCCGTGGGAAAATCACGAGCGTCCAATCACATATCACATTGTGTTGTTCACGAAATATTGTCACGGTTTCGGCTGCTGCTGTGAGGGGGTTCAAGGTTCTCCGCCCACGCGCTAAATTTCGTTTGACGCCGCCAAATTTTGCTTGGTAAAGCCATGTGTAAATACTAGGGTCTGACGTCTGGAAAAATAAATCATGAAAAAACGTCAGATTTGTTAATAGAGCCTTTGCCTAGCTATGCCTTTTAACTATGTGTTACAACATGTCGTTCGCGCCGTGACTTATCTAATTGAATTGACTGGAATTGATGTTTCGTGTTACAGGTACAGCGTGGGTTACATTAGCAACGAACGATTCATACGCACTAGGAGCCCTAGTGGTGGCAAATTCTCTCAAGAGGGTAAACACAGTTCATGACTTGGCCATTCTCATCACACCAGGGGTCACCCTCGCAATGAAGTAAGTAAACCTATACCTTTTTGGTCCAAGGCCAGCTACTAACGGGGACGGCTGAAAAGGTCCGCCTTTCAGGTCTATCTGATACCTGATAGTGAGTGGCTGGCCTAACTGTGTAGTTCAATGAAGAGAAGAGCAAGAAAAGTGTTAATGAAAAAAAGCATAGCTCGATTTTTGTACAATTTGGCGCGGAATGATTTGGTAGACTCCGTAGATCAGGGGTCGGCAACCTAGCTCCCGTGTCCGCAGTTGCGCCCGCGGGCCTTTTTTCCGCGGCTTTGTCGGGCTGGACAAGTGCGCTCGAGCATTGAAAAAGTTGCCGACCCCTGCCATAGAGAATGGTCTCGCGAAAAAGTACCCAACAGTGTATCGGCACCTTTACAAGAGAAATTAAAATTTATACGTTTGTTTACGGCGTCATGTGGTTCTAAAGTTCTTCAAAAGTTTACAATCGTGATTGCTTATAATACACTCGTAGGTACCAGTCCATTCTCACAGATAATCTGAGATCTAACCTCTACGTGCACTAACCTACGTCAAAATCACTGTTATCAGGGCGTTATCATACAAACAAACAAATCGATCCGATTAAAAAACGATTGATTTCGTAAAATCATTTGGATCATAATTTTCTAATTCATAAAATCATGATCCAAACGCCTGGAAACAGGATTACAAGTGGGTAGAAACCGGATTTTAAGTGGGTAGAAACTGGATTATATCTTGGTTAGGGGAGACATTGATACGGTTTCTACCCGGGTAGAATCGGGATAGAATCCGATATCTAAAGGATCGGATAATCCTATCCTATCCTCTTTTTTCTACCCAGATTCTATCTGGGTTCTACGCGAATCCTATTTTGCCTCGGTGGTGTATACCTACGTCAAAATCACTGTTATCAGGGCGTTATCATACAAACAAACAAATCGATCCGATTAAAAAACGATTGATTTCGTAAAATCATATGGATCAGAATTTTCTAATTCATAAAAACATAAAATTATGATCCAAACGCCTGGAAACAGGATTACAAGTGGGTAGAAACTGGATTATACATATCTGGGTTGGGGGAGACATTGATACGGTTTCTACCCGGGTAGAATCGGGATAGAATCCGATACCTACAGGATCGGATAATCCTATCCTATCCTCTTTTCTACCCGGATTCTATCTGGGTTCTACGCGAATCCTATTTTGGTTAGTTGATGGGTAAGAATGCATCTAATTTGTTACCCCCATCGTCAAAGGAGGTCAAGTCGTCAAGCACTAGGTGCGTACCCAGTTGGTCACCCGTCCAGAGAAAAAACCACGTTCAACGATGCTTAACCTCACTGTTTCGCCGGGGAATCTACTTACAATAACATGTAGTAGCCTACTGCTGGAGTAAAGGGACTTTTCAGTCCTATGCGAGCAGTATAAATAAGCACTATTATTATTATTATTATTATTTTGGTTAGTTGATGGGTAAGAATGCATCTAATTTGTTACCCCATCGTCAAAGGAGGTCAAGTCGTCAAGCAATAAGTGCGTATACCCAGTTGGTCACCCGTCCAGACAAAAAACCACGTTCAACGATGCTTAACCTCACTGTTTTGCCGGGGAATCTACTTACAATAACATTACCTAGGAACCTAATTACTTAAATGATTATGAAGTACAAAAGAAAATGAAATCCTTATCCATGCACCTATGTATAATATTATTACCTATTATGTAGCTAGTTATATTTTTATAATTTTATGTAGGTCGTATAACAATAACAATATTTAAAGTGTATTTCCTTCCTGAGCTCGAGTAAGTTTTGAGATAAGAAAATAAATAAAATGATCAGGGGCTGTTTCATGTTTTCGTCGCCATTGGATTGATTTCTCCTTTTTATACCTCATCAAACTTGACTAAGTACGTTGTCAATCGTCAGAATGCAGCCCGAAATAGCCACCAGTACGAAATTCTTACCCAGTTTTTCTCATCAAACTTGACTAAGTACGTTGTCAATCGTCCTCACAAATCAGAATGCAGCCCGAAATAGCCACCAGCACGAAATTCTTACCCAGTTTTTCACCAGTCGAGGCAAAAATTAGAAGATTATCCATTGTTCTAAGGCTAAGGCTTAAAACAGAGTGGACTTCAAACGTTCAAACCGCATAGAACTGAGGGCAAAAAGCTTTATGTGCTATGCTCTCCGCTCCATTCTGTTTTCGGCCTAAGACGCCATTTAGTGTTTAACAGATGGGCAACTTGAAACGCAAATGCAACGTAATAGCGCTAATATTCGGCAAATTCTCAAGTTTTGGCACCGGTTGGAAAAAGAATTTCGATGGTATTTTTCGCTCGAATTTATGACCGCTAACACCATGTACCCACGCCTTGTTGTTGTGACCATTTGCCTGATGCACGCTTGTAATGTGATCAACTGACGCCAGAAATTCGTTACTGCGGGCGAAACACGACCGAAAGGCTATCGTTATACTGGCAAAATATGATAGCCTTGATTCCGACAAGACACTTTGTGTTCTTCATCTTATCTCACTCACTTGGATAAATTAAATAATGAAAACTGGACAGATAAATAGATTATGATTTTTGGCACAGAGGGCTGAGCGTGTGTTTTATGTGAAACGGACGAAAATACTGCCGTAAACCGTAAAGAGTTGCCGATTTGTGATAGAAATTTTTAGGAGCGCTGATAACGACGGGCAATCTTTAGGGAAAAGATACTTTTGTTGCCAGTTTGCCCCAATTGCTCAAGTTAGGGGTATTGTCGATTGTATCGCTTTGTAGGTTCTTTGTTTACCGTCTTATTCTCAAGTCTGACAAGAAGTCCGCACTTCCGCAGTCACCCTTTACGATTACGACTTGATAGACGGGTATCTTCTCCCCGAAGAGAGAATAACTTTTTCTCAAGAGCTTTAACTATTAGATTACATTTTAATGGATACAGTATACTTATGTACCTGTAGGTCTGTAATATGTACCTACCTATGTAAATTCTCGTAAGTAAATTTGTAATCTAGGAATATGATGTACCTAGTTATATGTAATAGGGAGCCACATTATAGAGTTCACCTTACTACGTAACGTCAAGACATCAAGGCTTTTATTTTTTATGGATTATCAGGTCAATAAAATTATTTTTTATCATTAAATTAGTTTTTTTTTTATCTAATATTGAATTAAAAAAATTAACACTTTCATACCCCACGCTCCCTTTTACTCTTTTTGTGGTCATTTTATTAAGCCGTCCGTTCTCGTCTCTATCTACCAGATAGGTTGTAGGCCGAGTTAACAGGGATGGATTTGAAGATCATAATTTCCATGAGAGTCACGAGACTGAATTCTGAAGATTGAAGACCAATATTTTCAAAAGTTTCGCCCGCGGCGTGGCTCGCCCCGGATCGGCTTTATGGGGTTGCGGCTCCCAAAGGTAATGTTAATGGAACCTTGATTCAAACCTATGTAGGTATGTACCTATTAGGTTTTGTCCTGTAGAACTGGAAACTCGGTTTTGTCGATCTGAGGATAAGAAACCAGCAATAGCTACCAGAAGTTACCTAGGTAGGACCTATAAGTAGTTTACTGCAAAAGTTACTGAATAAAATTATACCTATCAGAAATCAGAAGGTCTTTTCTCAAGTAACAGACTTTGAACAATAAACTCACAATGTATTTATTGGAATGCCATCGATATTTCGACTGCAAAGAATTCATCATCATGCGGCTTAGTATTTCACCTTGTGTTGTAAATTCACCCGCATGGATGTTCTCACCTAGATTTTTTTGTTTTTGTTTTCTGATTTGTGCAGACTGTTCAACGCCTCAGTAGTCTTTATAACACGTCTTCAGTAGAACTTTTGTTAGAACAATACTTTCCCACTCCCCCACCCCCCTCCTTTGACCAACGTCCTTTGCCTCCTATACTACCCCCTACTAATCAACCTTACACATTCATTGACCCTTGGGAGAATTTTGTACAGACACCTGTTACCTCCAGTCATAATCCTGGGAACCACAATGTGAACGAATATCAGGAATTTCAACCTAATATCAACCTTACACATTCATTGACCCTTGGGAGAATTTTGTACAGACACCTGTTACCTCCAGTCATAATCCTGGGAACCACAATGTGAACCAATATCAGGAATTTCAACCTAATGAGCACGAGGGCAATTCACATCAGCACCACACATCACACCAGCCCCAAACTGCCACAAGCTCACACTCCCATACTCACCATCACGCTCAAAATGAACACAACGATCATACTCGTCATTCTTTTCAGAACCATTCCCACCAAGAAACCCATCATAATCCTTCTTTTGTTTTTTTGTTTTTTTTTTTTTTTTTTTTTTTTTTTTTTTTTTTTTTTTTTTTTAAGAGGTTTGACAGAGGGAACTTTAACTGCTATGGTCTTATCGTCCCGAAATCGAGGAGAGAAGGAAGACAGGATAGGAGAAAGCCAGCCGTTCCGAGAACGAACATTATACCATCAGGATAAAATCCGCCCCGGGCGGGAATCGAACCCGCGGCCTAGCGCTTACAAGGCGGACGCACTACCAACCAAGCTAACTAGGCTGGCAAAAGTCAATTTCTACTTCTATCCATCTCAAATTCTTCATCTTACTCGTACATGTATACTTGTATAGGACCTCCTCCTAATTTAAAACGCGTATTTATTCCGCCATAAATAGAAGTTAATTTGCGATATGCTGGGCTAGATAAATTTGTAACTAACCAACTGCATCTCATATTCTACCTATAGTTCAATAATTTTGTCATTTAACAAGTTGGTTCCTTCACTAAATCACGGAATTCCCGACCCCATTGTCTGATTTCAGAAATGAGCTCCTCAAGGTTTTCAATTTCGTCAAAGAGGTGGATGTGTTCGATTCCAGAGATGAAACCAACTTGAGACTTCTGTCCAGGCCTGATCTGGGCATCACCTTCACCAAAATCCACGCCTGGAGGCTCACCCAGTATTCGAAATGCGTCTTCTTGGATGCAGACGTTTTAGTAAGTACATAAATATATCTATCTACTACCTCCATAGACGGCAAACTGACACCATGCCATGCTTTATCAGTTACATTCGTTGAAGTTTTCGTGGAAAAAGTAGACATCAATACTGGTATACGTAAGCCTTTTGGGGCATTATTTTTGAGAAATGGCCGGTTGACAAATTAAAGAGATCGATGGACCTTTTACAAAATATACAAATGGAGATTCAGATATTAATTTTCCCTTTTGCCACATTTAGAGCGAGGTTTACCTAACCAGAATTGAGATCGCTCTAGGGTTGAACTATACCTACATATTATATATACCTACTTAATATTAGGTACAAAGCTACAAAGTTCAATTCAAAATTGAAGTCAACTCCGACTTCGTAAAACGAGGTCTCAGGTATACCTAAAGTACAGCTTTCGTATCAGAAAACATGAGTTGTCCCCAATGTTCATCGTACTAATTAATCATTAATGTCACATCGCCAAGTCAAACATCGAAATTCCCGATGAAACGAATGGAAAGAATTCCAAGTTTGTGAATCAGAGGGTACACTGCGGCTTTGATATGGGCACACTGCGGCCGTGTGCTACTGGCCTTGCTTTTACTTTCCATTCAGAAATCTATTTTCGTCAACTTGTTTGTGCGTCCCATTTTTTTTCTTACGTTTGAACGAGAACAATTGGATTTAAATATGCCAATGTCTTCATGATGTGTGGAGATGATGCGAAGTGTACCGTGCAGTAGATATCAACTGCAGTAGATCATAGTAGGCAGCAACATGAAGACTGCAATGAGAATGAGGTAAGAATGAGTTAGTGTTGAAAACAATAAGTGCCTACTTATTTATTTATCAAATTCCCTTCATCAGCGCTCTACATCTCGTAAAAATTATAGTAGATTAATAGATACCTAAGAAAATGAAAAGGTACCTAAGACAGTATCTACTTTTAAAAATGTTGTAGTCTCTGGTTAAGTCCAGCAACATGAAGACTGCAATGAGAATGAGGTAAGAATGAGTTAGTGTTGAAAACAATAAGTGCCTACTTATTTATTTATCAAATTCCTTTCATCAGCGCTCTACATCTCGTAAAAATTATAGTAGATTAATAGATACCTAAGAAAATGAAAAGGTACCTAAGACGGTATCTACTTTTAAAAATGTTGTAGTCTCTGGTTAAGTATATTCAAATGGGTAAGTAAAGCAACCATCCACCACTCCAAAGATCAACTTGAATTTATTTATCTTGATTGCAGGCAACCCACTTGATGTTGCTAAGACTAATTAGGACTTTCTGAAGAAATAGGTATTTCTATTTGATGAGCTTAATCCCAGTATTATCAAATTATCATCTATCCTAGAATTAATAAGGTTTCTTTTTACAGTTTTTTACTTGACGTAGGGAGTCACTCGTAGAGGTGCGTTGACAATCGACCAAGATCCATATAATCGACCAAGATCCACAAGATCCATACATAATACATATATATAAAGTAGACGAGATCAAAGGGTTTTGTAAGAATGAAAACGCAGTTTATAGTGTGGAAGTGTTTGCAGGGGATGTCGTTCGATATCGATTGACCATATAGTGTCCAATACTATGGACGCAGTTTTACAAGTACCTACATTTACATCTTTCCTTCCTCTTCCAGATTGTGCAGAACTGTGATGAACTATTTGATAGAGAGGAATTGTCCGCTGCTCCGGATGCCGGATGGCCTGACTGTTTCAACTCCGGAGTGTTCGTATTCAAACCCTCAGAGAGCACGTACAATGCACTTGTAGAATTCGCCCTAGTCAATGGAAGTTTCGATGGTAAGATTACTCTGTCAAAAGATTAATTTTGTGTTGTGTCGTTTGGAAGCTCTATGTTTAGAGCAGTTTGTTGAAAACCCACCTTATTTAATGGGGCACAACCAAATGACAATTTTTTTCGAGGTAGAGTCCTATTCCGATGTAAAAGTACCCAAAAAGTGCATTGGCGCACTCAAAAACATCCAAAACGGTCCCTAAATCCCCTAAAATGTCGCTAAAAGGTCGCAAAAAAAATAACGTTGAAACAGCCATGGTTTACGCATGAACTGACGTCATCACAAACTGACACATGAACTGACGTCATCACGAAAAAATGGCTGCCCGCGAAAATTATAGGGGCTCAACCAAATGACAATTTTTTTCGAGGTAGAGTCCTATTCCGATGTAAAAGTACCCAAAAAGTGCATTGGCGCACTCAAAAACATCCAAAACGGTCCCTAAATCCCCTAAAATGTCGCTCAAAGGTACGTTGAACTGACGTCATGTATCCGACCTCGCATGAACTGACGTCACATCACGAAAAAATGGCTGCCCGCGAAAATTTGTGCGTTTCAAAATTCGAAAATTTCAAACGAAGATTTCTCATCTTAGGAAGCCTCAAATGAAATTTTAAGCATTTCTATTGAGATCAGCGTGTTTCGAACTTCCTTTATCATCAGCGAAGAAAAAAAAAAGTGGTTGAGCCCCATTGTTTCTCTCTGGACCTCAGTTTAAAAGACTAGCTGATTCCCCGTTCTTCGCCATGGAAAATTGATTATAACTATTAGATATCGGTTTACAGAGTTCAGCAGAATCATCTCTTTTTGCACATTTAGAATATGTAAAGGTGTGTCCACTGTCCACGCATAGTCCACCGGCCATCGATCGATGTCGACTGAACCGTCCACACTGCCTCGACAAGTCGACAACATGGATTGACCACGGCCAGTCGACTATGTTTGAACACACCTTTTAAAATATTTCTACAAAATTTCAGCTTTCTAGATGTTGGGGTTCTGAATCGATAGACCCACAGAATGAGTCCCTACGGGCCCTCTTTGACAGTGTACTTAAACCAGATGCCACCCGGCAACTACAGAAACCTCTCAACATGAGGAATTTGCCCAAATCTTTCTTTCAACCTCCTTCCACTGGCTCTAGATCTCCATCTGTCTCTTCCATATCTCACAGTAGAGAGAACTCTGCCGACTCTGCATTTGGTACATCCACCATCACAAGCACAAGCTCCTCAGTTAGTGGAGGAGGTCTACAGATTGCTCACCCCCGTGCCCATAGTTCCCCCGCATCATTGCAACAGACGTATGCCTCTGCACAGCAGCAGCACCAGCAGCATTTGAAACAAAGGAGTTATGACATCACAACTGTACTCGATGAATTAGGACCTTTGCCACCAGGTTGGGAACAAGCCAGGACTGCAGAGGGCCAAGTCTACTACCTAAAGTAAGTTCAACTCTTGCTGGATTTATGCATGATAGGATATTCATTCTTCTTGGATCTGTCTTTTTCATTGCTTACATAACATAATGATAAGCCTTTGATTTCTTCTTTACCACCTGTTGTACCTTGTCACTTCAACTTCTACTAACCCTATTCTCCACCTACCTGTTTTGTTCTGTACAAATGTTTTTGTTTGAAGTCGTTTGTTATTGTTATTCTCTTGTTTAATCTGATTAGAACAAGACACTCACCCGTTTATGCTCATTAGACTCATTAATACAATGCAATTAACTCTTAATGTGATTACTCAGGTCAGGTGACTTTTTCCTCTCGGTAAGAGTGCAAGTACCTACATACTTAATTTGGAGATTTTTTTTTTTTGTCTATCCATTTCAAACATGTTGGTCCTCACTTACTTGGTACATAGGTACATATGTAAACTAATTACCTCTTTAAGAATAGTCAATAAATTGAGGAAAACTATTGGGATAAGAAAAATAAATGGTGCCCTAAAAAAGCATTTTCAAAAACAGTAAAACTAAAATGAAATCCACCTGCCACCTGTTGCTTCACAAGTTATGAAGGATGTGTTTACATGAAATAAATTCCATGAGAAAAGAGGGTTGCTTTTCAAAAGCCAAGCAGGAGGGGGGTTGATAAGAATAATTCAATAGGGTAGGTAGGTACACATTCTTTATGTATCTATTTGTTGATGTATAGGGCTAAAAGGTTCGTTACCTGTTAATTTAAGTACCTACTTATAAGTATACTTACCTACTCATTAATTCATTTATTTTTATTAGGGTGACTGCGAAGAATGTATCGATGTTTTGCCAAATTGGCCTTCGTTTTGAAGTGTATTTGAAAAAGTCAGAACGACTCAAACGATTGTTTTTTATGTGCGTCTGTTCAGACGAAATATTTTCAATTTCAAGTACAATCAGCAAAACAAAATTGGACCAGACCACCTAATTATATGACCCCCAAAAGGGTCGGAATGCCTAGTTGCTATCACTCTCAGTTCTTATTATAGAGGGGTCCTATTCGTATTGATTTTGTATTCATTTTCTCAATCATGTCTAGATGTACACACGATTGCAGGCTGGTCTAGCAAGAGCCCTTGCACAGGTACCTATCGGTACCCCCATCAGTGCTGAGCAGTTAGCTTATGAGGATCACATACACAGACAACACTGGGAAGAAGGTCACATCGATTATCTGGGAAAAGACTCTTGGGATAATATTTGGAAGAAGATTTCACAAACCATTGAGCCCAGCAAACCACCAGCAGCTGAACCATCTCAAACCACATCGGAAAGTACTGAAAAGAAAGAATCCTCTCCTCCCACGGTTCCTGAAGTGAAACCGGCTGCAAGTGTTGAACCAGTACCAGTCAGCCCTGTGCCAGCACCTAGCACACCACCAGTAGCTACACCTACTGAAACAACACCGGCCCCAGTATCTACTCCCACAGAAACAGCCGCAGCATCTCCAGTAGCAGCACCTGTCCCATCACCAACTACTCCTGTCGAATCACCTGCTGCCTCTACTCCTGTAGAAGCACCAGCTGCTCCTGTAGACACCCCAGTCACACCTGTAGCCTCAGCACCACCTACTCCTGCAGAAACACCAGGTGCCCCCGAACCTGTACCATCACCGGCCGCACCTGCCCCTGTGGAAACACCCTCAGTTCCTGCTGAACCTACTCCCACAGCATCTCCAGTCCAAACCAGTCAGCCCTGTGCCAGCACCTAGCACACCACCAGTAGCTACACCTACTGAAACAACACCGGCCCCAGTATCTACTCCCACAGAAAGAGCCGCAGCATCTCCAGTAGCAGCACCTGTCCCATCACCAACTGCTCCTGTTGAATCACCTGCTGCCTCTACTCCTGTAGAAGCACCAGCTGCTCCTGTAGACACTCCAGTCACACCTGTAGCCTCAGCACCACCTACTCCTGCAGAAACACCAGGTGCCCCCGTAGCAGAACCTGTACCATCACCGGCCGCACCTGCCCCTGTGGAAACACCCTCAGTTCCTGCTGAACCCACTCCCACAGCATCTCCAGTCCAAGCAGCTGTCCCTGCGGAATCTCCCGTTGCTGCTCCTTCTCCTCCTACACCTGTTGAGTCCCCAGCCACACCTGTAGCACCTGCTCCAAGCCCAGCAGTTACTCCTGAAGAAGTACCAGCGCCAGCAGTTACTCCTGGAGTAGCACCCACATCAGCACCACACATCACACCAGCCCCAAACTGCCACAAGCTCACACTCCCATACTCACCATCACGCTCAAAATGAACACAACGAACATACTCGTCATTCTTTTCAGAACCATTCCCACCAAGAAACCCATCATAATCCTTCTCGCTTACATAACATAATGATAAGCCTTTGATTTCTTCTTTACCACCTGTTGTACCTTGTCACTTCAACTTCTACTAACCCTATTCTCCAAATCTCCACCAACCTGTTTTGTTTCTGTACAAATGTTTTTGTTTGAAGTCATTTGTTATTGTTTTTCTCTTGTTTAATCTGATTAGAACGAGGCACTCACCTGGTTATGCTCATTAGACTCATTAATACAATGCAATTAACTCTTAATGTGATTACTCAGGTCAGGTGACATTTTTTCTGTCAGTAAGAGTGCAAGTACCTACCTACCTACATACTTTATTTGAAGACATCACTTTTTTTAGTTGGTCTATCCATTTCAAATATGTTGGTCCCTACTTACTTGGTAAATATGTAAACTATTTAGGAATAGTCAATAAACTAAGAAAAACTATTGGGATAAGGAAAATAAATGTAATACCTAGTGTCCAAAAAAGCATTTTTAACAACAGTGAAAACAAAAATTAAATCCACCTGCCACCTGTTGCTTCACAAGTTATGAAGGGTGTGTTTAACATGAAATAAATTCCATGAGAAAAGAGGGTTGCTTTTCAAAAGCCAAGCAGGAGGGGGGTTGATAAGAATAATTCAATAGGGTAGGTAGGGTACACATTCTTTATGTATTTATTTGTTGATGTATAGGGCTAAAAGGTTCATTACCTGTTAATTTAAGTACCTACTTACCTACTCATTTTTCTAATCAGTTTCTAATCAGGTACTTTCCTACTTAAGTAGGTGAATGCTGATTAATACTCCCTATTTTTCTTTTATAAGATATCTTTTTTCATTTTCCTTGAATCGAAATTCTGTTACATGATGCTCGTGATCTTCTATGAATGACTTCGTACGTTCTAGCATGGTCATTGGTTCAAAGATTGCAGACTTACCTACCAAAACAAAAAGTATTTGTCTCTAAAGTAACATAGTTTTCTGATGATTGTTCAGAATTTGAGATCAACTTGGAGGTTTAGGGGTAGATCATTACAAATTTTTGAGATCGATGGCCTAATGAGAGGGCTCTCCTTTAAGAAATGGGTTTGGGTAAATTAGGCATAGGCAGTCAGGTTGATACACTTTCATGTCCTGATGAATCCTTTCCCAATTGGACTTTTTTACCCCTTCATGTAAAGTTTCAACAGTGAAGTTGTAAGAGTAACTTTTCAGAGTTCAATCCAGCTCATCTACATTGAGATCCGTCGTTCGTAAGCATCTATACAAGTTGGCCGAAAAATGGTCGAAACACCCTGTAGATCTAGGTGTTCTTGAATTAGTTCAGTCTAGCATAAATTTTCTAATGTAGGTAATGCATAAACACCAGTTATAGATTAAAGAAAAGAGATTTCCTTTTGGGTGTTGTTGACTGCGTTGTGTTCATTCAATTTCGTTCGGTCGATCATTAAATCATTACTTTACTTGTAGAGGTAAATGGTTTGTCCTTCACACCAAATGAATGATTCATGTCATTCATCACCCCCCGGGATCGAATGACTCTATTGGTGAATTGACATTTGAATCACAAGCTGGACCAAGGGTTAAGAACGACCTGTACATTGAAAATGATTAGTGTGTACAAAATTACGTAACGATGATTGTTCCATTACTGTTTCAAGCCAGGACCAGAAGTACCACCATACAGGATGCCCGAGGAGTTTGATTAAAAAGCTCCACCATTGACTGGAATGAATGACTTCGTACGTTCTAGCATGGTCATTGGTTCAAAGATTGCAGACTTACCTACCAAAACAAAAAGTATTTGTCTCTAAAGTATAAAATGCGTCCTTTGTAACATGGTTTTCTGATGATTGTTCAGAATTTGAGATCAACTTGGAGGTTTAGGGGTAGATCTTTACAAAATTTTGAGATCGATGGCCTAATGAGAGGCCTCTCCTTTAAGAAATGGGTTTGGGTGAATTAGGCATAGGCAGTCAGGTTGATACACTTTCATGTCCTGATGAATCCTTTCCCAATTGGACTTTTTTACCCCTTCATGTAAAGTTTCAACAGTGAAGTTGTAAGAGTAACTTTTCCGAGTTTAATCCAGCTCACCTACTTACATTGAGGTCCGTCGTTCGTAAGCATCTATACAAGTTGGCCGAAGAATGGTCGAAACACCCTGTAGATCTAGGTGTTCTTGAATTAGTTCAGTCTAGCATAAATTTTCTAATGTAGGTAATGCATAAACACCAGTGATAGATTAAAGAAAAGAGATTTCCTTTTGGGTGTTGTTGACTGCGTTTTGTTCATTCAATTTCGTTCACGCGACATTCAAATCTCATGTCAGACGACAAGTCTGCGACATTGTCTGGCCAATTGTGGTCACTGTGTGTGAATTGCGCGTTACTTTTATCTGACGGACTCTCCTGTGGTTTACTATCACCTGTATGGTGTGTAGGACAGAGTAAATCAGCTGATAGAACATTGAATCGAGTTTCTCTTGTGGTCATTCATTGACTCATTCATTAGTTTTAAAGTTCTTAACTTTGAAAAATGAAGAAGGGATCATCTTTACTATCACCTGTATGGTGTGTAGGACAGAGTAAATCAGCTGATAGAACATTGAATCGAGTTTCTCTTGTGGTCATTCATTGACTCTAAATAGTTTTAAAGTTCTTAACTTTGAAAAATGAAGAAGGGATCATTCCCCCCTGAATTGGTTTACAAAGAAAGCTTTTGATGACGAGATTCGTTTAAAGTGGCGCATTTTCATTATGTTTGTTTTGATTCAAACCGTTTTCTGCGCAGTTTGTGAGAAAAACAACTGAGGAGACCTACGTGACGAGTGTAAAGAGACCTTGTCCTTATTCTTTCTCTCTGTCAATTGGCTGCAGTTACTCCTCATTTTTTTTACTGTAGGAAGGTGGACAAAACAAGTGAGTACCTAATTGCAGCAGTAGGTTTACAAAGAAAGCTTTTGATGACGAGATTCGTTTAAAGTGGCGCATTTTCATTATGTTTGTTTTGATTCAAACCGTTTTCTGCGCAATTTGTGAGAAAAACAACTGAGGAGACCTACGTGACGAGTGTAAAGAGACCTTGTCCTTATTCTTTCTCTTTGTCAATTGGCTGCAGTTACACCTCATTTTTTTTACTGTAGGAAGGTGGACAAAACAAGTGAGTACCTAATTGCAGCAGCACATGCTTAACCACTAAGTACATCACTGAGGTTTTCACGACTTTTGTCGTAGGCCGTCAATAGTGGGGTATTTTGTATTTTTATACTCGGTGAAAGGCGTAGGCGAAGTCGAGACGCACAAGATAATACTCTGAAGAAATGGTGGGAAACTGCCCATACCCATTTACTCAAACTCTAAACGTAGAAACACACTACCATCACGTCACGTGAAGTCATGAGGAGTCAGGAACAAGTAGTCAAAGTTTTCCCATAATATTGTAGGTAATTTCGTTCAGGACAGCTAGACTACCATCACGTTACGTCACGTGACTTGACAGTAGAACGAAATTACATACCTACATTACTATGGGAAAACTTTATACTACATCTATCTAACTCCCCATGACTTACGTGACGTGACTTTATGGTAACTAGTGTGTTGTAGGCCGTCTACCTTTACTTGCAGAGTCCTGTTGTAAGCAGTGCTTAGTAGGTAGTTACACATTTAAGTACTCCTGAGTGATAGTGATAGCAAGATAGGTTCTAGGAACCCCCTGTCCCCTCCTAACCTCAATCATTTCTGCTTACACCTCCGCTATTGTGAGGAAGGAAGCGTGTCCACTTGTTCCTGTCATTAGTCATTAGTGTTAACCCTTATCTACACACTGTTCAGATTGATAAGTAACTGAATGGATCATTTTGGGTTTCCTGGAACATCCTGTCTCCAATGTCTGTGTAAACCTAGTGATTCAGTGAACTATACACTCAAGAAAGTGCCTCTACGGGGAGCCCCAAAGAAAAGTCCAATGGGGTCCAAATTTTGATGTGATGTGGTGAATTAGTTTGTCAAATTTCACCGCAATCGAACAAACCGTTCCCGAGTTTTGACGAAACAGAAACAGACTAAGAAGAAAATCGTCGAAGTAAAAACTTAAAACAGTGAAAGCTTCAATAACCAACTCTCACGAGGAAAACATTTGTCCCCCCCCTCCTCTATGTTGATCAAAACATTTTAAATGCCCAACAGATTGCACATTTGAGACCATTACATTGTTTCCTAATCATAGCTAACTGTTGTACATTTCCTCTCTAAGAATTATTCAATTCATCCAGGTGAACAGATTCCAGAGTATTGCTATACAAACTGTCTTCAACTTCGGTTTCATCCAGAACCCCCCCTCAAAAGATCTGTCGAAAGACTTTTTTTTAAGGCTTTAATGGCAGGATTCTCACATAGTGAGCTCTTCCACCCAACCGGACTTTTCTATTCATCAAAAGGGACATATCCAGAGTGAACTTTGCTGTCCGTGATCTCAATCCTGGTAGCAGAGGCTGATAGAGCAAAACCCAGCGTGTGATCTTCTTCTGCCCACACATTCATGCTTGCATGAACATCTGTGATGGGCCTTACTTGGGGGTTGTTGCAGTCAAGTCCCAAGTAATGAGTCTGAAGGGTGTTTTGTTTTCTGTTATAATCATTCAAACAATACCTTGCATCAGGTTGGGTTTGACTTAATTGTTAATTGAATGCTCTTATCATTTGAGGAGTTTCAACTGTAAGTTACTGATAACATGCGTTAGCATTGGCTCAACTCGTGCCCTGACTTGAGTACACCTGAGTGGAAAATAGCTATTTACGAGGTCTCTATTAACACTTTGTGTGCTCCGTTGCTTTCCTGAGGGACCATGTTTCATTGAGTGTTGCCTCTTGTCTCTCAATATGAGCAACGTGTAACCAGTGCCACCAAGAAGTGGCATTCTACCTTCAATAAACTTTCTGGGTGTCATTTTGTAGGTAGGTACATATTAAGAGAATCCTTTGTATCTTGCTTCCTGGGGATGATGGCATTTCGAGCTTGGTAGAGAAAGTACCTACATGTTTAGTGGGTGAGATGTTCCTGTTCCCTGCCTACACCTACACTAAGTAAGTAGGTATGTATCTACTTAGTTCTAGTTTCTAATTCAGTTTCTACTTAGGAAGTAACAGTTTTTAGGAATCCCTGGTATCCTAGAGAGAAGGGGTCAGTGCAACATGAGATGATTGTTTGGAGAGTCCAGGGGAGTTTTGGGGGCCTGCTTCGCTCTCCCCTCTCCTCACCCCTCTGCAGAAAGTACAAGTTATGTACACAACTTATGTACAAGTTGATACTGTTTCTATTTTCTGCATAAAGAGTAATTGTGAACTGAAAAGATGTGCAAAAACAATTTTTAGAAATAAAAAGCTCATTTTATAGAACTCATCTCCATGGGATACACTAAATGTGCTCAAGTATATCATGATACTCAGGCAGGTAATATTCTATTGGACTGCCAAGTTTCCAGCTATTCATCTAGACCAGAGTAAGTACTTAAGTAGTAGACTAGAGCTAATACACAATGGATAACACAGCCACAGAGAGTACCTACTCATATTATTCTTCCAAGTTGTACACTCGATCTGAGCATGCGTCGAGTTTTTCATATTTTGCATCCTCTCGTCAGACCGCGGTAGAGGAAGCTATGACCGCCCTTGACATTGCCTGCAGCTAGGCAACGACACTTTCTCTTTGAGGTCTTCCCACGGCAGAGAGGTACCTCGGTAGATTTGCTGGTTGGTTTTCCTGCTAATAGAGACGGATTATTATTCCCTGTAAGGCCCTGCTTTACAGTCGGATGGTGGAGTTAACAAGAGGATCATTTCTATTCTACGATTCGAAGGCTGGGACAATTTCATGTTACCTCAGAGACGAACCCGGAACAGTCTCCAAGCATTCTCAGAGACGACTCAAAGGCAACAATAGACCCGGGGGTTAGGTAGCTCACAAAGGGTGTCTGATCAGTTGTTAGCAGTAGTGTTGGGTACTTTCGATCTTTGCCTTGGAAATAGGGGTATATAGTTGTATTTTCCTTTGGGAAACGGAACCAATTCCGATGGCGATCTTGGATTTCCTATGGTTTAGTCTAAAGTACAGGCGCTATCACGCCAGAAGAATCGAAACAAGCTTCAGAAGAGCGGACATTCCGAAAGGAAAACTTATCTAAGGAGAGCCAAGAGTTTTTACTTTACGAGCAGTGAAGTTCTTTTCCTTGAACTTTTCTTAATACGAGTAGCATGGGGAGTCTTTGTGTTGTCGTAGCAAAGCTATGAAGTCATCTGTTGATGGTGGTAATCCGAGAGCCCTGTTCTTGTTTCTCCATGGTCTCTCAATGGATCTCTTTCTTTGTTGAGCAGTTCCTACAGTCGTTTCTAATGATGGACTGATTTTGTGCTCGTAGCAAAGCTATGAAGTCATCTGTTGATGGTGGTAATCCGAGAGCCCTGTTCTTGTTTCTCCATGGTCTCTCAATGGATCTCTTTGTTGAGCAGTTCCTACAGTCGTTTCCAATGATGGACTGATTTTGTGTCTCTTTCTTGTTTGCAATATCACCAAATACCATACACGGGATCTGTGTATCATCAGAAGATCCTAAAGTTTTCCTTAAGTAATGTCTTTTTACAATCACTTATACCTACTTTCATACACTTATTTTTCAGTGATTGGTTATAAGAATAGATGCCAATTAATTTTTACCAGAGGTATTCTTGTCTGCACTTCTATTTTTTTATTTGTTCAGCAAAGGGACGTTTTGTTTGGTTGAAAACTAGTTTGGTGAAGTGGAACAGATACCTACTTGAAATATTCCTAGTAACATCGTGTATTCCATCATTATTACCTACTCATGCCAAATAGTTTTGTGATAAGGTCAGCAAAGGGACGTTTTGTTTGGTTGAAAACTAGCTTGGTGAAGTGGAACAGATACCTACTTGAAATATTCCTAGTAACATCGTGTACTCCATCATTATTACCTACTCATGCCAAATAGTTTTGTGATAAGGGGCCTTCAGTTTTGCAGCGATAATGATAAGATTCCTTGTTCGGGTCAAGTGTTTTTTTAGTTTTGGGTCTTGGCATTTCGTGGAAAATCAATAAGAACCTCATCCCGAACGAATTGCATCGATGGTTTTCTAGATTTGTAGAATTCTGTGAAGTTATTTGTCCCCCCCCCCTCCTCTATGTTGATCAAAACCTTTTTAATGACCAACAGATTGCACATTTGAGACCATTACATTGTTTCCTAATCATAACTAACTGTTGTACATTTCCTCTCTAAGAATTATTCAATTCATCCAGGTGAACAGATTCCAGAGTATTGCTATACAAACTGTCTTCAACTTCGGTTTCATCCAGAACCCACCCTCAAAAGATCTGTCGAAAGACTTTTGTTTTTAAGGCTTTAATGGCAGGATTCTCACCTAGTGAGCTCTTCCACCCAACCGGACTTTTCTATTCATCAAAAGGGACATATCCAGAGTGAACTTTGCTGTCCATGATCTCAATCCTGGTAGCAGATGCAGCTAGAATATTACCATTGTGGATAGATTATCAAGTTGATGGTTGCATGGCAGGGATCCCAGTGCTTCAGACTTGAAGATACGTAGTCCGTTCCTCTATCACTATGACTCTCTTGGTCTTGGTTTATAATGTTTTATTATACGGCGCGATGTTGCCAGATTTACATTGGCACTACTATGTTCTGAGTGGAAGACCTACCAAGGTATACCAGGACTCAGAGAGTACCTAGATGTACAGGATGTGACTGTAGTCGATAGGAACTTTGTAACGAGGGGTCAGACAAATTGGATGCCTAGCCCTAGAGATTACTTGGATTTTATTTGATTTTCTATTCAACACTTACTCAATTTTCTAGTCGTAATTAGAAGGTCTGAGTGGAAGACCTACCAAGGTATACCAGGACTCAGAGAGTACCTAGATGTACAGGATGTGACTGTAGTCGAGAGGAACTTTGTAACGAGGGGCCAGACAAATTGGATGCCTAGCCTTAGAGATTACTTGGATTTTATTTGATTTTCTATTCAACACTTACTCAATTTTCTAGTCGGAATTAGAAGGTTCTAGTCGTAATCTCATTGTAGTTGTATGGAACAATCGAAGGGTCCTTAACGTCAGAAAGTAGGAGAAGATATTTCGGACACTCCCGAAACCTTGTTGGATGTTCTGGGAGTTAATCTTTTGACTAGGAAAATTCAGAGTTTCAACTTTCCTGAAAATCTGTCTTCCTCGATTTTTCTTTTGGATACCTATTCTTATGGTTTATACTTTGACATCTTATTTATTTAATGGCTTTAAGAAGCGGTCCATGGCATAAAAGCCATTAAGGCCAAGATCACAGTCTGTTACGTCAGTATCAACACATCCCCCATTACTAAGGGTCCTTAACGTCAGAAAGTAGGAGAAGATATTTCGGACACTCCCGAAACCTTGTTGGATGTTCTGGGAGTTAATCTTTTGACTATAGGAATATTCAGAGTTTCAACTTTTCTGAAAATCTGTCTTCCTCGATTTTTCTTTTGGATATTCTTATGGTTTATACTTTGACATCTTATTCATTTGATGGCTTTAAGAAGCGGTCCATGGCATAAAAGCCATTAAGGCCAAGATCACAGTCTGTTACGTCAGTATCAACACGTCCCCCATTACCTTCAGAGTTTCAACTTTCCTGAAAATCTGTCTTCCTCGATTTTTCTTTTGGATACCTATTCTTATGGTTTATACTTTGACATCTTATTCATTTGATGGCTTTAAGAAGCGGTTCATGGCATAAAAACCATTAAGGCCAAGATCACAGTCTGTTACGTCAGTATCAACACGTCCCCCATTACCAGGTCCTCAGCTCAGACAGACGTCTGAGTGGAAGACCTACCAAGGTATACCAGGACTCAGAGAGTACCTAGATGTACAGGATGTGACTGTAGTCGAGAGGAACTTTGTAATGAGGGGCCAGACAAATTGGATGCCTAGCCCTAGAGATTACTTGGATTTTATTTGATTTTCTATTCAACTCTTACTCAATTTTCTAGTCGTAATTAGAAGCTATCCTTTGCGAACTCTAGCTTTGGGTTCTACTCAGTTTGCAGAAACTTCAGAGAGGCTGAGAATGAGAGAAATTAGTACGAGTATATACTCTACGAACTTCTAGCTTTGGTTCAATGAGAAGTTTGAGAACCAGTAGGGTGTGTTGTGGTCAGACTCCAATGGTGATGAAATGATCAATCCCCGGACTGGTTGGGTTTGTTCTCTCCGATGTTTTATTCCTCACTGGCCAATGCTTTCTAAACTTTTGATAGTGAAAAAAATAACAATAATGTCTAAGTGTGTCCACACATAGTCGACCGGCCATCGATCGATGTCGACTGAACCGTCCACTCTACCTTGACAACATATATATTTACCTCGTCGATGGACGGCCGGACGATTATGTTTGGGCACACCTTCATATTGATTCCTTAGCCAGGAACTGAAACCCCGCACTCCCGCTTACTCGACGTTACGGAGCTCCTTACTTTGCTAATGAGCCAGAGCTTTGCAGAAACAGAGGCACAGAATCAGAGCATCTCAATAATAACATCATTATGACAATGTGAACCAATATCAGGAATTTCAACCTAATGAGCACGAGGGCAATTCACATCAGCACCACACATCACACCAGCCCCAAACTGCCACAAGCTCACACTCCCATACTCACCATCACGCTCAAAATGAACACAACGATCATACTCGTCATTCTTTTCAGAACCATTCCCACCAAGAAACCCATCATAATCCTTCTTACCATCAAGAGCATCACCATAACCCTTTCCAAAACCATCAGTCCCATATCCATCATAGCCATAATCCCGGCCATTCCCACCATGAGAATAATCCCTCCCATTCCCAACCTCATACTCATCATACATTCCATTCTGACAATTCCAACGCCCAATCATTCCATGAATCTAATCCTGCATGCTCCTCTTCACAAGAACTAACAATAAATCAAGACAACGAGCAGCTAGAAGAAGATGTTCAGCAACATGAAGACTGCAATGAGAATGAGGTAAGAATGAGTTAGTGTTGAAAACAATAAGTGCCTACTTATTTATTTATCAAATTCCTTTCATCAGCGCTCTACATCTCGTAAAAATTATAGTAGATTAATAGATACCTAAGAAAATGAAAAGGTACCTAAGACAGTATCTACTTTTAAAAATGTTGTAGTCTCTGGTTAAGTCTATTCAAATGGGTAAGTAAAGCAACCATCCACCACTCCAAAGATCAACTTGAATTTATTTATCTTGATTGCAGGCTGGTCTAGCAAGAGCCCTTGCACAGGTACCTATCGGTACCCCCATCAGTGCTGAGCAGTTAGCTTATGAGGATCACATACACAGACAACACTGGGAAGAAGGTCACATCGATTATCTGGGAAAAGACTCTTGGGATAATATTTGGAAGAAGATTTCACAAACCATTGAGCCCAGCAAACCACCAGCAGCTGAACCATCTCAAACCACATCGGAAAGTACTGAAAAGAAAGAATTCTCTCCTCCGACGGTTCCTGAAGTGAAACCGGCTGCAAGTGTTGAACCAGTACCAGTCAGCCCTGTGCCAGCACCTAGCACACCACCAGTAGCTACACCTACTGAAACAACACCGGCCCCAGTATCTACTCCCACAGAAAGAGCCGCAGCATCTCCAGTAGCAGCACCTGTCCCATCACCAACTGCTCCTGTTGAATCACCTGCTGCCTCTACTCCTGTAGAAGCACCAGCTGCTCCTGTAGACACTCCAGTCACACCTGTAGCCTCAGCACCACCTACTCCTGCAGAAACACCAGGTGCCCCCGTAGCAGAACCTGTACCATCACCGGCCGCACCTGCCCCTGTGGAAACACCCTCAGTTCCTGCTGAACCCACTCCCACAGCATCTCCAGTCCAAGCAGCTGTCCCTGCGGAATCTCCCGTTGCTGCTCCTTCTCCTCCTACACCTGTTGAGTCCCCAGCCACACCTGTAGCACCTGCTCCAAGCCCAGCAGTTACTCCTGGAGTAGCACCAGCAGTTACTCCAGAAGTAGCACCAGCGCCAGTCCCAGCAGCTGTTCCGGAAGCACCCCTCTCACCCCCTGCTGAAGCTGCTCCTACCCCAGCTGCTGCCGAAGCGGCACCCACATCTGCAGTCTCTGCAGCTATTGCATCTGCTGTGACAATTTCCGCAGCCCCTGCTGTCTCTTCCGCTAGTTCAGAGACTTCTGCATCTCCAGGTACTCCTCAAGTGACTCCATCAACACCCATCGTCACGTCTCCCACACCCCCACAATCTCCGCTCAGTGTGGTTGCTTCCAAACTGGAGAAGCTCGACATTGACCCGTCTGTACCGGAAACCCCACCAGCCGGTTCTGAACCTCCCGTACCTCCCAAGAGAAAAGGCAGCAAAGACAGTCACGCCGGGAAAAGTGGCAAGGGCAAAAAATAAATCTCGTCCTGGTCAATTCTGGCAACCCTACCGGTTTACTTTTGACTTTCGACACTTATTCAAAGGGAATCTTTTCCTTGGTAACTTAAAACTCGTTAAAGGTTAAACCCTTAAGGTATGTTTTTTTAATCTGTTGTAAAAGGTCACCTATATCTCTTTGGTTTATAATTAGTGTAGCATACCATACAAACAAAAACTATACTCTAACTCCTTGAAACTAAATTGATAATTCAATTAGAAAATGAAGAAATCTGCTTGTATTAAAATGATACACTATAAGGATGGGGGTTAAAAACTTTTAGGTGTTAACCGTATGGATCACGAGAAAGTCGAAAGAGATAATATAAAATTTACTTTAGGGATAACATTCGATAAGTGTATTCTTTTTATTTTTCCCGTAAAAGCAATCCATTTTTAAAACTTTAAATAAAAGTTTATTTTTTGTAATCTCTTACTATCGTTTGACCAGCTTTTCATACTCTTATTATTAATCCATGATTTTGTAATTACTCATAAATTTTTTGTTACTCATAAGCCCCAAAACCCAGGAAATTATCTATCCATAGAATGTTTTACAGGTTACGGACATAAGAAAAACAATTACTCCATATTGGATGATATTAATAACAGACGCGACGGAGAATTGTGCTATTTAATGACACCCGTATAGGCCTTCATCTACTCAATAAAAAAAATAAGAGGGTTTGATTTAATCAACTTTTAAATTACTAATTAAGCAAATATTTCACCATTCCAGTACTTTTCACTCTTCCTTTCTCTTCGTTGGTATTTAAATTCAGCATAATAAATCCATAGGGTCCGTCGTACATTCTTGATCTTCTAGTGTTCTTTAGACTTTTTCTTCTTCAGTATGGAATATACTCCATTTCCTAGGCTAGGTTACTGCTCCTGGTTGGTTTTTCGTCTCCATTTTTTATTATCATAAATTCCATCTAATTTA